>NC_056733.1:1295159942-1295229011 GCF_019279795.1 Protopterus annectens
GCTTGCTGCAGTTGATTCTCGCATTCTTGGATCTGAGACTCTTTGGAGCTGGTAGCTCAGTGCCGACGGTTTCTCCAACCTCTACTCCGGCCGTTACCTTGAGTTCCTCGGATCCGGCTAATTTGGATCCGAGCGACTCTCTGAGCCATGGACAGGGAGTCGGACTCGAGGGAATGGATCCATCTTCGGCTCTGACCTTTTCGGATCTGAACCGTTCCCTTGGACCTCAAGCTACCCTCACTTCGGCTGCAATACCCGCTTCGGACCCGGGGAAAGCTTCTTCCTTGCTGGGTGCCAAGGAGGTACGCTCACCTTCAGCATTTGAAGTGGTGGATAGGGTTCTCTCCCTGGGATTGAGACCCCAGCCCACCTCCTCGGATTCTACCCAGACTCCACTGGATTTGGTGACAACTGCCTTCATCCTGTCTCCAGGACAGCCCATGCCAGAGGAGCCCCAGGCTATTCCCCTCGAGGAACCCCCCCACTGCTCACTAGTCCTCTTCAGGGAGTCCCACTGAAGAGGGCCCTCGTAAGCGCAAGTGCAAAAGGAGGCACTTGGACTCCTCTGAGTCCCTCACTACGGACACGGATTTAGATGAAGGAGAAGGTTCCCCAAGGTCACCTCCCGAAGAGGTCTCCTTCGGAGACATCATGGAGATCCTCCACCAGAGGGGGAGGTTGGTGAGCCCCAAAACCTTCTATGGATGAGTCCGTGTTCCTGGAGACGGGCTCATCTACTTCCTGGGTGTCCCCGCCAGTGGACCCCTTGCTGGACCTTATCACCACACAGGCATGGAAGGAGCCTGACACTGTAGAGCCCATCCCTAAACGACCTGACAAGATTCTTTCTCCTCCCACGGACAGACAACCTTGGCCTAAAGGAGCCCCCGTTGACGCTATGGTGGTCACAGCAGCCACCAAGAAGGAACTGGTGCAAGAGAGTTCCTCAGTCCACCCTCTGAACAAAGAGTCCAGGTCAGTGGATAGGTTTGGGAATCACGTTTACTCGTCAGCAACCTTTTCCATCCGTGTGCTGAACTGTTTGGCACATATAATATGGCTGCAGTGAGACCTTGTCTCGGAATTCACGGAGTCTCCCCCAGAGTCTATATCACAGCAGGTCAAACAGCTGTTCTCCGCGAAAATGTTGATTCTGAAGTCTGTATCAAACATGTACATGCGTCTCATTTCCCACACCACGGAAGGAGCTGCTAGGGTGGCTGGGACATTCGTAGCCATGAGGCGTCACGCCTGGCTCAGGTTGTGTCAGTTTGTGGACCCTTTCAACGAGTCATTTACTAATGCTCCCTATGACGGTTCCTCCCTTTTCGGGAAGACAGTACGTGACACTAGTCCACAGCGAAAAAGACGGGAAGACTTTGTCTGCCATCGAGATCCACTTCTCTAATCCTCAGTGGTCTTTTTCTAGGAACCAAAGAGGACAAAAGATGTGGTTCCAGAAATCACAGTTTTCCTGGGAGTTTCAGGACAACTCTTCCCTCAGAGGCAGAGGGGGGGACAGGATCGATGCTGACCCAGAGGTAGAGGAGGGGTCCCAGGAACTTTGGGTCTAGGGAACCTTTTTCCTGACAGGCCCACTCAGCAACCCTGAGGGGTTGCCCGACTGTCCTACTGTGGAGGCAGTCGGGGAGATTATTATTGCACCCAGTGGTGTGGGAGTCCATAACTGCATTTCGTTGGGTGCTACAAATAATATCCAGAGGCTACACTATCCTGTTTGTTGCCCCACGAACTGCTACAAGATGCCTCCTGGATGTCCCACCTGCTCACAGGGAGGCTGCAGCTCTAGATGTTTCAAAGCTGCTTCACAAACGAGCCATCAAACCGATCCCCCTCGACCAGTCCGGATTAGGCGTTTACTCCAGGTTCTTTTTAGTGCCAAAAAAGACGTCAACCTTGAACCTGTCTGTCACCAAACAAAAGTTGTGGATGGTCACCCTACAGTCCATTCTACCTTATCTCCGAGAAAGCGACTGGATGTGCTCATTAGACCTCCAGGATGCTTACTGCCATATCAAGGTCCAAGCTCCAGGAGATTCCTTCCATTCTGGCTGGGAGCCAGTCACTCCCAGTTCAGAGTTCTACCCTTTGGTCTCACCACAGCCCCCAGAGTGTTCACCAAGGTAATGGCAGTAGTAGCAGCTCACCTGAGGCTGCAGGGAATTCAGGTATTTCCTTACCTGGATGACTGGCTCTTCACTGCATCCACCAAGCGTCTTCTGTGTCTGGCCCAAAATTACTTTCTCATCTTGGCAGATCAGCTGAGGATTACAGTCAATGTTCACAAATCCCTTTTGCAACCAGTACAGATTCTAAACTTCATCGGGGCACGGCTAGACACTTTGCAGCTAAAAGTTTTCTTAACATCAGACAGGATCTCACACCTCATGTACCACATCGCTCTAATCGTAAACCTCAAATTTCCAAATGCGAGCGATGTGCTTCGGGCCCTGGGCTCCATGGCTGCCTTGATTTCTATTCTCCCTTGTGCACATCTCCATATGTGAGTCCTTCAATGGACTCTAGCTGTCCAATGGTCTTGGCTAGACCTGCCCATGGATTTTCTGATAAGGATCAGTCACACCTGCAGGACGTCTCTCCTTTGGTGGCTCCTTTCACATGAGGTGGCAGCCAGACACCCTCTTGTGTCATCTCCAGCCCAAGCCACAGTGACCACGGACGCCTCCCAACTAGGGTGGGGGGACACTGTTTGGGAAGGACAGTCCAAGACACGTGGTCCTAGATAGAGACCAAGTTGCACATAAATGTTCTAGAGATGAGGGCAGTGCTTTTAGCGCTGGAAGCCTTTCACACTGTCCTTCCTTTTGGTAACGATTGCAATTTAGTCAGACAACATGTCGGTTGTCTGGTATATCAGAAAGCAGGGGGGAACCAGATCTTACCCTCTGTGTCGCAAGGCCATGAGAGTGTGGGAGTGGGCGATTTCCACCGGTCTGTTTCTGATTGCAACGCACATCCCGTGACGCTCCAGTATTTTAGTGGATAGATTGAGTCGGGCTATTCTGATGTCATACGAGTGGTGTCTGAAACAGTCAGTAGCGGAGGAGATCTTCCTTGCATGGGGACAGCCTTGCTCCGATCTCTTCGCATCTCCTTCCAATGCGAAGTGCAGCGAGTTCTTCGCTCTGATTCCCCCACCAGGGGACGCCCTCAGAGATGCTCTAGTCCATGCTTGGCCCCCTGGCTTACTGTATGCTTACCCGCCATTGCCACTCATTCCGAAGTTTCTTCAGAAAGCCTGTCGACTGGGGTGCATAGTGATCCTCATTGCTCCATTCTGGCCTCGTCAAGTTTGGTTCCCCTTCCTTTGGTCTCATCTTCTAGCGCCTCCGTGGATTCTGGATCCCTGCCCGGATCTAATTTGTCATCCTTCGGGTGCTTACCCTCCCAATCTGGACAGTCTAAAGCTGACAGCTTGGCTGCTCCAGTTCCCTTGATTGCCAGGACTCCCGGTCTTTCATCCCCTGTAAAAATCCATACTAGTGGCTTCTCTTAAAGATTCCACTAGGATGGTCTATCACAGTCAATGGAGACATTTCTCTATCTGGGCCTCTCGGAGAAACCTGGATCCTTTTACAGCCCCTGTTCCAGCGGTGTTGGAATTGTTAACTAGTATTTTTCAGCAAGGAGCTAGCTTCTCCATGGTGAAAGTACAGCTGGCAGCCATTTCTAATTTCCATGCAGGTGAAAATAAGATTGCACTCGCCTCCTCTAGGCTTTGTAAAGCCTTTTTAAAAGGCACCTTTCTTCTGCATCCTCCCATCAAGGATATGGTTCCTCCTTGGGATCTCACGTTGGTTCTCCAGTCATTAGTATCTCCTCCTTTTGAACCTGCTGCATCAGTGGATCTAAAGTTTTTGTCTTGGAAGGCAGCCTTCCTAGTGGCTATTATGTCTGCTAGGAGGGTCTCTGAGCTGCAGGCTTTGTCTGCCGTGCCTCCTTATTTGGTCTTTCATAAAGACAGGGTCTCTCTCCTTACGAATCCTTCGTTTTTACCCAAAGTGGCATCTCAGTCAAATATAAACCAAACAATTAATCTACCTGTTTTCTTTCCAAATTATCAGAACAAAGGGGAATGCAAACTTCATTTGTTAGATGTTCATAGACAACTTTGTTTCTACCTTCATAGAACACCATCCTTCTGTAAGTCCGACCAATTATTTGTCTCATTTTCCAAAACTCGTTTGGGTAAGGCCATTTCCAAGGTTTCTTTAGCCAGATGGATCACTCTTTGCATCCTACACATTTACGAAACCGAGGGGTTATCTCCTCCTGGTTTGATTAAAGCTCATTCTACCAGATCCATGGCGACTTCTGCTGCTTTTTGGTCTAAGGTTCCTTTGGATGACATTTGCGCAGCAGCAACTTGTGCAAATTCTCATACTTTCATCTCCCATCACAAATTAGATCTGATTTCCAGAGGAAGAGCATCCTTTGGCTCTGCGGTGCTCAGGAATATC
This sequence comes from Protopterus annectens, assembly GCF_019279795.1. Taxonomy (NCBI): domain Eukaryota; kingdom Metazoa; phylum Chordata; order Ceratodontiformes; family Protopteridae; genus Protopterus; species Protopterus annectens. The sequence continues at coordinate 1,295,164,445 of NC_056733.1, forward strand.
CTTCCATTAGGGCCTCCCAGGATTTGTTGAGTAGCTGGGGTCTCTGTCCCACAGGTTGCAGATAAAATGAAGTTAACTACTTCAGATAAAGAAGTTATGTACTCACCATAATGTTCCATCTGAGTAGTTATACTTCATTTTTCTGCAACCTTCCCACCCTCCGTCCCCCTGACCTTTTCATGTGAATAAACATATTAGGTTTATTTAGTTGAGTTGCTAATATGTATTGTTGCAGCAAACTCGATCTGAGGGAAGATAGGAGATGGTGGTGTATTATGGGTAGGGAGAGAAGCTCAGAGCTTGGAGCAGATGCTAGAAAAAAAGTTGCCGGCTCGGATCCGTATACCCACAGGTTGCAGAAAAATGAAGTATAACTACTCAGATGGAATGTTATGGTAAGTACATAACTTATTTTTTCTGCCTGCGGTCCATACCTTAACATGTCCCTAACTTCCTGGGGGAAAAAAGTTAGAAAGTTGCTGGAGTAACAGGATGTGTTCGCCTGCATAATGTGAAGGATACAAACTCTAAAACTCAAATGTATGTCATTATTTAGTGACTTCATTTCTCACTGGTTTGTCTGCGAACCATAGATTTTATGAGGAACAAACCAAAAATATGAAGCAATAATCTTGATTTCTGTGAAAATCTAGACAGAGTGACTGACAACATTACACTGCCTTTCTGACAACGTCCACGAAGTGTTTTATGCATTTGAAAGCCAATAAACCACTTATTGTTTTCCTGTAACTAATAGCATGTGGAGCAGATAAAGCTCCATGCACTATAAAGTATTATGATTGTCATATCGATAATAACCCTGTATTATATATGCCAAGATTCAGGTCTCAATCTTTGCTGTCAAGGTGAATTTCTTGTCATCCATGTCTTGAACACACAATACGGGGTTATGGTCAATGAACCGCTCATAATCCTAATGAGAAAGGTAATTTGCATGTGATATGGCATATAGTTCATTTAGAGACTTCTCCTATGGAATACAGATGGCATAGAGGTTAGACCACCCCTCCTACTTTCTGACGTGACCCTTGGGTTTGCAGTTAATAATCTCAAGTCTTTGTTTCATACTCTAGAATCTGTATTCTTTCTCTCACTGAACTTTCTGCATGGTTATAATTTAGGGGGATGTAAATGCTTGGACTGCAAGTTTGTTTTATTACCCTCATCTAAAAAGTTTCATGTTTCCTATATAGTTGGAGCTAGAACTTTGTTCACTGTTATTATATATGCCAAATATTCTAATTGTGCCAACTGGCTTACTGACACAACCCAGACTGTAAAAGTAGCTGACTCCAAATCCAGCTCCAGACAAGTGGAGTACCTTAGGGTTCAAGTCGTGGGGCCGCTCTTGTTTGGCATCTACTTCTCTGAAGTACAGGCCAACACTAAGGGACTCTGGCTAACTAAGTTCGCAGATGACTGCAAACTGGGCGCCATTATTGAATTCCGAAGTGATGTGGATATTCTACAAAAGGGCCTTACATAAACAGATGCTTGGTGCCAGAGCCATGGGCTCAAGCTTAATGCCAACAAATGTATAGTTATCCCCTTTGGGGAAAAACCATGTACCCATGAATTACCACATAAATGGCAGTACACTAAACACCGAAAGTGTGATGAAAGACTTTGGGACACAGGTGGACAGTGGTCTACCTTCGATAACCACATCGCCACAACAGTCAGGAAATCCTTCTATGTGGCACACCTCATCACTAAGAGCTTTTCATCCAGAAAAAAGGTAATTGTCCCACTGTACTCATCCCTCATTAGACCCATTATAGAGTACAATGCCCCATTTGGTATGTACTTCACAAAACATCTGCAAGAGCTGGAAAGACCGCAGAAATACCTCACTAAAAGAATCACAGGCCTAAAGCAGATGCCCTATGCTGACCATCTAAAAAAACTCAAGCTATACTCTGTGGCATATTGTCTACTCAGAGGCGATCTCTGCTTAATATACAAGGCCATGTCAAACCCTGAGCTGTTGGACATGCTCCACTTAAAGAAATACCAATCCCTCAGAGCCACACTCTCCAGGGATCTAAACCTTGTCATCACACTGAACAAAACTTGCTGGAGAGAAAGATTCCTGACCCAGAGACTCCCCATACTCTGGAATAGACTGCCTATAAATGTCAAGCAGAGCGCCTCCTTAGCCCTCTTCAAAAGGAACCTTGACAATTGGATGGGAGATAGGAAATTCACCCCGAGGATCACGTCAGTCGCCCTGCTAGACAGGGGTCCAGGGAAGTAAATATTGTGGGAAGAAATATCCAGGGAATTGTTATGGCTAGGCTTGTATAGGCCCCAGGGCCAGTAGCCTAGTACCAACCTATGAACAGCTATTCACCTGGTAACATGCACTGCCAATTTGCTTGTAAGCTTTACTGCTGCAGCCTTCGTGTGATTTCATTTCTTTACATTTTATTTTATTTTTATTTCATACTTTTATACTTGGTATTGTATCTGTGGAGCTTTCCTCCCCAGGACTCCATTGAAAATGGGCTCATTCGGCCCAATGGACCATCCTGGCAAACAAACTTCGAATAAAATAAATAAATAAATAATAAATAATTTTCACATTTCTACCAGCTTTTCTTTCAGTTAATTAGTTTTCTGAAGAACTGAAATCAGCAGCCCTTGACATCAGGCACTTTAGTGTTGTTTCCCTCCCCAGATGCCTTTCTGAAGGACTTGGGCTAGCAAGACAGATACAGTTGCATTGAAGCTAATGCATTTTTTTTTTTAGTTTAACTGTGGATTTTTTGTAGTTACAGTTGTCTTTGTCTTTCTAGCATCCCATGCTTCCATTCAGGATCCTACGCTATTGTCTTTCAAGAATAAAGGTTGTTCGTCTTTTTCTTTAATTTGCCTCTCTTCATATAGCATTATTTTTGACCTCTGCATTGGTATTATTTCAAAGGCTAGCATATGAATTCCTTCTTAAGTCTGTTCCATCTAGGCACTACATTTTTAACCTAGTTTGGATACGTAACTCGTACTTTCACCAGTTTCTTCTCTCCTTTCCTGGTTCACATTTAGGTTCTTTTGTGACTCGTGCTGCATAGGGAGCAGTGGCATTCACTATCCTGTGGACTTGTTTCAAATATTGGTCCTTGAGTGGGCAGTTGTATGCCAGTAGCTGCAGAATTATCATTCAGTCTTTGATCTTCTGTTGTTTTTGACCTTTGTCACTACACCGTAAAATAGTGGGGTAGTGACTACTAACATGGAGAACTGCTTCTTTCCCCTTACCATAATTCTGTCACATTGTATGCATTTTTAGGAGTGTAGGGAGCCCAAATTTGGATCCATCTTGATCTGGGCTTTTTGAAGTTTGAAGGTTTTCTGTATTATTCTATTTAACCTGAGGTACTTCTGACCCTGTAAGATGTAGAGAACCTCCTGAAACTCATACCTTAGCTAATGAGTTCAGACAGTCGGGTAGCATCATAACTATACACTACAGTTTGCTATTTAACAACAGTGATGCACCAGCACAAAGTAAATGGAGACTCACTCCCTGGGGAATCTGCAGATGCTGGAGAAAGCTAAATAGTAGGTGCTGTTAAGAAACCAAAGTCATACTGTAGCAAGATTTAATCTACTTTGTTGGTTAAGTACCTTACACAAACCTACTTTTCCTTGGTTTGATATGTTGTGGACTTGAAAATAATTGCTGTTAGTAACTGCATTGTTTCTCCATGCATTAGCTTTAATATTGGGTCTCAGTTTAGTCTCTTACTGCTTTTGCTTTGCTGTCTAGGTTTTGAGATTGTGTGTGTGTGTGTGTGTGTGTGTGTGTGTGTGTGTGTGTGTGTGTGTGTGTGTGTGTGTGTGTGTGTGTGCTTGCGTGTGTGTTTCACTTCATGTAACGCCTGCAAAAAAAGGTCTTGGACTGCAGCGTCCCATGCTTCCATTCAGGATCCTATGCTATTGTCTTTCAAGAATAAAGGTTGTTTGTCTTTTTCTTTAATTTGCCTCTATTCATATAGCATTTGACTTAAGATCCCCATCCACTTTAATCTTTCTCTGCCTTAGCTTTGCACCTGATTGTTTTTTTTTTCTTTTTTTTTTTTGTACTTGACAATGTAGAACCAAAATGAGAAGCTGATCAGTGCCAGAAGTTGATACCTTTGCCACCCCACTCATTTATTGCTTGAGTTTTTTCTGTGCTGCAAGCACTTCAGGGCTTAGAATGAAACTGGTCCAGCAGGGGACCATCTGGGGTGAGTAAGAGTGGTGTTCCTTTGTGTGTCATTCCCACCATTGAGTAATGGCTTGGATCACTGTCACAAGTAGTGACTTCTAGTGGTAAGTGAAGAAGCTGCCACTGCTGAGCATGGAGTGGGTTGGAAAAAGTGTTGTCATATTCACAGTACTGTGTTATCTGCAAACAGAGAAAAGTACTCTTTATGATTGTGGGTTGGACTGTGCCTGTTCAGCAGTAATTGAGCCATGTACCTGATGTGTTGCCTTCACGAGAGACCTGCTTAGCTCTTTATGGAGTCCCTAGCCAGGCACAGAGCATGTTCAACAGATACAGTGCTGCATTTCTCAGTGGAGTAAATCCCCGCCTCTGGGAGACACTGAGAATAATTGCATCATATGCAGGCATATTGACAGAAACAGAATGCAGGAGAATGGAAAGACTGTGGTAGGCATCTGTGATTTTGGTGTTGCACCCCGCATTATTGGTGTGGAGCAAAGTAAATATCTGTCAGTGGAATAAAAAAAAATGCAGTAGTAAGAAAATAACAGAATCACTGCTGATGCCAAACCACTGTCCCTGCACTGAAGCTAGAAGAAATGACAAGAGTGCTTTTTTTTTCCTTTTTTGTCATATCCTCTCAATCCCTTGAACGCAGAGAACAAGAACAGAGAGACTGGATAGGAAAATTCAAAAGTACAGGACGTGCATAATATGTGTTTTTCATCACTATAGCCCTTGTGTGAATTTACCGTTTTATTTCTGTTTACAGAGCATGTGCATTTAAAGTAAAGAAAGTAATGCAAGCCTTCCCATCCAACCTTATATTTATATACATCTTAATGATATGCTAGTGCCTAATCAGGTGTATTGAGGTTGTGTGCTTCTAAACAGGACTGTTTATGTGAAGTAGAAGCATTTTTTCTAGTAATATGAAAATATAGTTAGTTGTATATATTTGAGTCGGAGAGCCTTACAAATTTCTTTTCTTTATTGGTCAGACAAAATGCAATCTTAGACATCCTCCAGGAAATGAAATCTACAGAAAAGGAACTATTTCTTTTTTTGAAATTGATGGCAGAAAAAATAAGGCAAGTATCAGACACGTTCATTTATCACTGTTTATGCTGGCTCTCATTTGTTGAAGGATTATATAGCAGATGGTCAATGTGTACTGTTTTAATTAGAAGTATACCTTTTATAGCATTGTGAAAGAAGTAAAACCGATTTGTGGGAATGAGTATAAACATCATTGTAACCTGCAGATAGTCTAAAGTTGTGTATTAGACAGACACATACGCACTTATAAATTAAATAGGTAAAAGCCGGCTAGCTGCAGAATCAGTGAGCACTGTTTTGCCATTTGCTTTTTCTTAATGTATTAGAATTTTTTGGGCAGTCATTTTTCAAGAAACTGCTTCTGTCATTTTCCGTGCTTATTTTATCTAGAGAAGGGGAAGATAATGATGTAACTAACTGTGAATATTGTAACTTTCAACAAAAAGACCGATTTAGAAGAGCTAGCAGTCTAGGAGTTTCTTTTTTTCAATATAAGAAAGTAATGGTGCTGCAACAAATAACATCCATCCTTCTCTCGCTATCCCAGCAGACAAACCTTCTGCCAGTTCTGAAGACAAGAAAAACTTCAGAGATTGCCTAAGATACAAGCAGTGTAGGATGGAAAAGACGGAGAAGGTGATTTTATTGAAATAAGTTATGGGGAGGTGGGTTGCCAGGATGATGAAGAGACTCTGTTGATCCCATTTAAGCCCTAGGGTTTTGCCTCTCGAGAAGCTTTAGTATGCAGTTCCTCACTTAAGTGTCTGAGAATTATAATCTGACACCAGTTCTCATATGTCCAACAACTGGAACATCCACAGAGATTCCTCACAAGAATACAGGGTGTAAGTAATATGTCTTATGCAGACCGCCTCAAGGCCCTATCCCTGTATTCTGTCTCCTACAGGCTTTTGAGAGGAGGTCTATGCCTGGCATACAAGCCATTGTCAGATTCCACTCTAATGGACCTCCTGCATATCCACAAAACAAACAGTACCAGAATTACCCGTTCTAAAGACTTAAACCTTGCTTGTGATATAAATAGAACCTGCTGGAGAGATAGATACATATCCCAGAGACTACCGCATCTGTGGAACAGGCTTCCCATCCATGTGAAGCAGAGTTCCTGTCTAACCCAATTCAAGTGCAACTTGTACAATTGAATGGGGAACCGGAAATTCATCCCTGGTTTAACACCTGTCTCTCTAATGCAAACGGGTAATCTGTAAATGGTTCATCTCCTAGGCCCATGCTTACACTAATCAAGGGTATCAGAACTTGTCAGAGATTTGGGATGCATGGCTAGGCGTAAAAAGGCCCTTGTGGTCATTAGCCTAGTAAGCACCTATAAACCTATGAAAGGAGGTGGTAGTATTCCTTGAGGGGATCCTATAGAGTCTCTCCTTCCTAAGAAGAATTTTACCCACATATTTCCAAACATTTTGGTGGCTCTCCCATTGAATGGGGAGTATGTTCCACATTTTGGCTTGTTACAGTGACTACTGGCCCTTTAGCCATACCAGTACCCAAGATCTAAGTGCCTAATCTCCAGATGTTACCACAGTTGCATCTGGTTTGGCTGTTGCTCATTTCACTTATAGGAACTTTGCAGAGAACTTTGCAGAAAAGTGAGTATCAGATAAGCAGAGAGCTGCACTCTCTGTTCCACAATCTCCTTTGCCTTCTAACTCACACTACAAGAGAAGGAGGAGGAGGGCCCTTCTCCAAAAAAGATAATCCTAGTCTGACATGAGAGAAGAGGGCTTCACTTACAAGGACTAGATTCACTCTCTTGTAGTATAGGATAAAAAATTATGACATTGTGTCTTTTGTCTCCTTTCAGAAGTTCTCTCCTTTGGGGGAGATGATGAACCTTTATGAGAGAATATTTTAAATGAGAAGTAAAGGAAGTCCCTGCCAAACAGAGACAATATTTTGAACTACTGATTGTTGAGGAGCTAGAACTTGCTATATCTGCAGTGCATTTGATGACACTTTTGTTAATTCCTTACTAGATAATTTTACGTCTGTTCCACTTTCATGATCCAGCCTATTAATTGTTAAGCTCATATGATACATTAATGATGGGACAGCTTAACATAAGTAGGGGACACACTTAATGATATTTGTGATGATTTTGTAAGAGAAAAAGTCATTACACTTTCTCAGATTGCTGACACATTAAGAAGGTATTTCATTAAATGTGACTGTAATATACCATATGCCTTTTCCAGGAACACTGACACTGCAGCAGTAACTAGGAGACCTGCATGTCTGTCAGTCTAGCCTGTGCATGAGAATGTTAAGGTACACCATTTAACTGACTCCTAAGATAGAGAAAACCCTTTTGACCTTCTCTTCCAAGCGAGTTTTAAGAAGCTGGAATAGGATGTGAAAAATGGTATACATTCATTTGATCGGCCGGTGGATGGCCGATCGGAAAATGTGCGGAAGCAGTGCAGCAGGTTCTCACAATTGCGAACCGGAGATATGCGAAACACACAATATCCCCCCTTTTTGACCCATGGTAGCGCTTGTTTAGGTGGTAGAGTGGTCGAAAATATCGCATTCGGTGTTTTGTACGACATTCCCACTGTTCGCCACCTTCAAATTCGACATTTTGATTCGGCGTACACCCGTTCGAGGTTGTTGTGGACACTCAAATATATGTATACCGTGAAAAACATGCAGTCTGTCAGCTAGGTTTTCTGTCCCCATACCCAAGTATTCTAGAAATTACTACACAGGGAACCGGCAAGGAATGTTCAGTGTAGATGGAGGAAACTGTTTCAGAAAAGGTAACAAGTATGAAAAGAAAAGAAGGATTAGGCAAAGCAACATGACCATACTCTGGGATGTTGGGATCCCATTCATCCAACAGTGGTGCCTAGCGTCTAAGATTAACTCCCCTCATCACCCCTAAATCTTCTAGGTTGGGATGTCTCCAGTTTTGGGAGAATTTGTTTGGTCTAACCTCAGACAAGTAGTTAAAAGAAATTTACCTCAGTCTGCATTTGAGGATGATCTTCAGGGAAGATGATTGTAATAGTAAATTCTAACATGTGGGATTACTCACCTTTTCCTCTGCAGAGTTTGTAAGAGTAGCATCCTCTTGGGCTTGCTAGGTATTTATGTTGGATGAAGTAAGGCTCCCTTATATATCTTGCACTGTTCTACAATCTCTCAATTTTTTTCTTGCTACTTTAAGTATTACACACATTTTCCCTGTTGCACAGAACACATTTCTTCATTTTCTTCTTTTTCATGCAATGTCAGTGATATTTCTTCAATTTCTGTGTTCAGCTTTATTGTTTACATGTATTACTTTTTCCTTGATAGAGATGAAAGTTTTGGCTGTGGTGGCAAAGTTTATAACTAAAACTGTTTCTAGTAATCAAATATTTCATAAAAATTTCCATACGTAGTAGCTGTTTGGCCATAACCAACAGTGAACATTGCAGTAAATTTAAACATGCTACCAAGTTAATAATGCATAATGAGTTAAAATTCTGTTTTGTAACAGAAGCATGCATTAAGTCTCTAGAAAACTAAATATGTAAAAAAAAAAACAAAAAAAAAAAAAAACTGGGTAGGGTATGTCATGTACTTAAACAGTAAGAGTTAACAGCTGTTCTGCACATATGTTGCCCTATCAACATTCAGTGTTGCCACATATTCTGACTACTTTAAGCAGTATGATGCACTCTAAGGAGAAAAATTAAGCATCTTGGTTGGCCAAGGGTGCTGAATGACTGTATGGGCACCATCTGTAAAACAACAGTGACAGGAGTTGTTGTTCAGAGGCATGTGTGGCTGAGGTCAGAAAACTTACCCAAAGATGTGAAGGCTGAAATTTTAGATGCTTTTGTCATGCACAGTGTTTTGTTTGGCAAGTATGTCATTGACTTCATGACATTATTGCATGACAAGGGCAAAGCTACAGAACCCTGTCATGAAGTTAATCATCCCACTGTCTCACAGTTACCCTAAAAAAGATATCTATGCAGAAAGCTGAAATCTGTCCAGCAACTCTGTTCAACAAAGGAACTTAAATCTATGTCTCAGAAGGATGAGGGGACCTTTAAAGAACCATCTAATATGATCATAGGAGGTTACTAGGCTAATAGCCCTGGGCCTCTTATAAGCCTAGCCAAGAGTTATCCCCCAAAAATGAAACCTCAGTCAGCACTTGTCACCCCTGTCAATGAGGGACGCAGGTGAAACCCCTGGGACAAATTTGTGGTTTCCCATCCACTCATCAATGTTGCACTTGAAGAGGGTCAGCGACATACTTTGTTTGACATTCTATTCCAGAGATGGGGCAGCCTGTGAGAGACAAACCTGTCTGTCCAGCAAGTTTTGTTAATATCACATATTAGATTTAGGCCTTTTAATTGGGTAATGCGCAAGGAATTAGATTTACAGATATGGAGCATCTCTAGTAGGGCAGGGTCTGAGATTGCCTTGTAGGCGAGACGCAGATCACCTCTGAGCAATCTGTGCGTTACTGAGTAGAACAATAGTGATTTGAGCATGTCCACAAAGGACAGATGTTGGAAGCCATGGATTGTCTTTGATGTATTCCTGTGGCCTTTCCAGTTGGTGCAAGTGTTTGGAGAGGTACATAACAAACAGGGAATTGTACTTCGTTATTGGCCTAATGAGGGAGGCGTACAGAGAGGTAATAACCTCCTTTTTTTCTGGATGCAATCCCTTTAATTATGAGAAGAACCAAGTAAAAGGCTTTTCTGACCACTGTCACTACATGATGGTCAAATATGAGATTGTTGTCAACCTGTGTACCCAGGTCTCTCATCACATGTTGTGTGCTTTGTTTTTGCTGAATGGTATGATAACACATTTTTTTGCGTTTAACTTAAGGCCATGACTTTGGCACCAGTCATTTGTCACTGTGAGACCCCCTTGTAGTATGTTAACATCATTTGGGGAGTCGGTGACAAAACCCAACTTACAGTCATCCGCAAACTTGGTCAGCCACAGGCCTTTTGTCTTTGCCTGGACCTCTGAGAAGTAGATGCCAAACAGCAGGGGTCCCAAGACAGATCCCTGGGGAACACCAATAGTGACCGGTCTGCTGTATGAGGTAGAGGCACCTATTTTGACCTTGTGGGTCCTATCAGTGAGCCATTTGGCCACCTACCTGATGAGAGAGGAATTTACACCAAGTTGTGTTAGCTTTTTGATGATGTCTGAGTGGGGAATTGTGTTAAAGGCTTTGGCCAAGTCCAAGGTAAGCTGTATGTTCTAACTTCCCCTCATCCAGGGCCTTGGTGACAGTCTCAAAAAAAGTCAGCCAGGTTTCAAGAGGCAAGAGCTCTCCTTAACGAATCCGAACTGGGTGGGGTCAAGTACTTCGAAATAATTTTCATAGTTTTTACCTTTAAAGTGACTTTGTGTATGACTGAGTGTTTATCATGTTTAACTTTGTTTCAGTTCTCTACAATTAGCTTTGATTAGCAACAAAAATGGTTTAGTGATAGGTGACTATATTGTCAAGCACAAAACTGGACAAAAGAGATGATTGCAGTGAGTTGCCTTTCAGGCATCAGGATCTCTAATATTACAAGGACCTGTAAAGACCTTATCTCTTGGCAAACAGGACTATGGTATGATAGTGGTGCATATGAGAGTGAATGACATTACCAGTATACTTGGGAACAAATTTAGTGCCAACTTCACCCTTGAGACGTCTGTTCAGACCCCGAAATATCTAAATCCCTTACGTCCGCCAATTGTCTCTGAAGACCATTTACAGAAAATGCTAACCAAAACCAAAATTGCTTCCTCCATGGGACCTGGTTGCATCATTAATAGTGTTGAACATGCCTTTACTGACACACACTCACACAACACACACACACTTCAAACTGTTTAGCTTGAGTTTAGCTACTGGTTTGTCCATGATGAGTGATACATGACAGTGTTGATGGTCTTACAACTGACCTGGGTAATGACAGACCTGTCAGACGTACAGGTCTCCTCTACAAAACCTTGGAATGTATAATTATTTATCTCATAAATTATGAGATCATGAATTTTGTTAAACCTCACCACCAACAGTCGGGCAGATCCTATTTAATCTGGTAAATATCTTTGAAAGGGTTACAGAGGCTATAGATGGTGGCAGTGTGGTGCACGAGGTGTATTTTGAACTGGCTAAGGCCTTTGACACCATTCCCCATGTTGGCGTCATAAAAAAAAAACTAGACGCTTTAAAAGTTAACCCATATGTGCTAAGATAAATAGAAAACCTGGCTGAAAGACAGAACCCATGTAGTACAAGCTGCAGGTGCTTCATTAGAACGTGTGAAAATAACCAGCAGTGTCCCTCAGGGCTCTGTGTTGGGACCTCTCCTTTTTGGAATTTATCTCTTAGATCTCCAAGCAGAGAGCCAAGGCCTCTGGCTAGTTGCAAACTGGAGATTACTATTAAGTCCCTGTGTGACACCTAAACCATCCAGAATGAACTCACCTTCGTAAGCTCTTAAAGTACTAAAAATGTAGTATCACCACTTTTGGGAGACAACAACTTTCATCATACCATCTAGACAACACACCTCTACAAAACAAAAATGTAGTTAGGGACCTAGGTTCTTGGGTTGATAGCTTCCTACAGCTTATGAATCTATTGTTGCCTTAAGCCATCACGCAGACCACTTGCACTTTTCCTGTCACCTTCTGGTGTGAACCCACAGTCCTCTATGGTACAGGGATTAGACATGTCCTCCAGGGGCTGTTCCAATACCTGGTTTCAGGTATGGAAGAAACAAACCCTTGAGATGCATGAAAAGTCCTGGATAAGAGACTCCTTGCCAGACATAATACTCTGTCAAATATTTGTTCCTGTATTGCAGTTCATAGTAAGAAGAAATCGAATCTTCAGCAAACAGTCAGTTTATTACCATATATAGAGTAATGTGATTTCCTTAGCGGAGTGATTTATAGTCAGCTAAACTTGGAGGCTATGCTCCTATTCAGAATTATTATGTATCTACCTGGCCTAAAGATCAGTCTAGGACTGCAGATTTTGATAGGACGTCTGATGCAGACAGTAGTGAACACACTGAATCAGTCCAGTCAGATTATTCGGAAGGTGTACAGTTTCAAAAACCCATTGAAGTGTTCACCTTTTCCCAGATGCTAGCTAGGTTTAGAAACGTATTTGACTGGAAGCAATCTGGAGCCCTGACAGAGATTGGCAGACTTTACGATCTCCTTGAGGATGAGATTCCAAATGTCCTGGCTGTTCTTCCTTTGTTACCGACCTTAGAAAATGTCTATAAGACTACATGTAAAACCTCTTTGGCTAGTGAGACACTTCCTAAAAAGGCTATAAGGAAATACAAATTATACTCTGATCTTGCAGCTGACCCAGCTGTGGTTTCTCCAGCTGCCAATTCTGAGAGAAACTTGCCTTCTTTTAACCCTACTCTACCAGATAAAATTTACAAGTGGTTAATCTCAGAGAAAAAAAAGTTGGCTTAGTCTAGTAATTTAGTCTTTAGAACTTCAAATTATCAGGACTTTATGAGGAAATTTATTTTGCAGTGTGCTTACAGTTTAGATGACTTTGCTCTCTAAACAGAAGTGTTGTATGAATAAGATTGTTTCTAATGTGACTCTGGTTTGGAAACCTGCCTAGAGGAGTGTCTTGTAAGGTATAGACACAGTTTCAAGAAATACAGCCAATTCTGCTGGATTGAGATGGTAAGCTTGATTACATAACTAGATTTTTTTCTGAAGATTTAAAAAATGAGATTTTGAGTGCTCCTTTAAGTTCTGAATTTGTGTTTGGTCCTGCTTTTACCTAGATTCTCTAACAGTAGGATGAGAGAGGTAAATTGATGCATGAAGTATCTTTGTTTCATTTTCTCAAGATGTCCTTCAAGGATGCATCTGCAGTCTTTACAAATGGGTTGTCCTGTCGTCAGGCAGCCCTTCGGTCGGCCGGATTCCAAAGTCTGGGTCTGGCTTCGGCTGGTGTCGCACTTCACCCGACGTCATTGCGGCAGTTATTCGGGTATAAAGGCATCAGCCGACGCCATTTTCCCCAGTCTTTCTTGCCGCGTGGCGCCCGAAGCAGAAGCTGTTCGCAAGTGCCGGTCGGTCAGATCCAGAGATTACTACTACTGAATACTACTTCGAAGACTTCTAAAAAGCTAAGTACCCCGTTGGGGATCCTTTCTTGCCTCAGCCGATGTCAGAAAAAGTGAATAACTGTTTAACTTGTGGGAAACAAATACCTCATAAAGATTTCCACTCTTACTGCTTACCTTGTTTAGGCCCAGACCACGACGTAGCAGCTTGTTTAGCCTGTGCTTCTTTCAACCGACGGACGCTTAGACGTCGGTCGGAGTTTGCTGAACAGTTTTTCGGCTCAGATTTCGCGTACATTATGCCGTCGGATCCTCCGACTTCTCAAGTTGCTAAGAAACGCAAAGAAAAGGACCGACACTCGCGGTCCGCAGTTTCGGCCGAAACCGCGGTTAAGCAAACCGCGAGTGTCTCGGTTTCGGCCGAAACCGAGCAAGCGGTTCTAACTTCAGCCGAATCCATGACTACTACCGAGGCCCCTTCTAACCTGGTTGAATCGGCCTCTGAAATCCAACCTGCTACTGTGGTTTCACAAGAGTTATCGGACACCATCCCCTTGGATGTTTCAACCCCTGCACGTGGTGCTGCTAGGCCTCCTGCAGCCATGTCCATAAAGGCCTTTGCCAGGGCTAAAGCAGCCAAAACTTCTAAGTCAGTGCCTGTTAAGCCCCCCTCTCACAGGCCCAGCTCCAGTTCCCAAATGCTTACTCTGGCAGAGGATCTCATCTCTTTAATAAGGGGATCCCAACCTCATCCAGACAGGGCCTCTCAACCTCCTCCAGAAAAGAGACCTAGAGCAGAGCCCCCTGAACCAGTGTCCTCAGATGATTCTTCTGATGATTCAGACAATACAGACCATCCAGAGGCTCCTTTTTCTCCTTATGAAGACTCCGATGCTGAGGAATCGATTCCTTCTGCCTCTCCACCAGAGGAATTTTCCTTTGGGGAAACCTTACATGCCATGAGGGAGCAATTTCAATGGCAGGGGCAAGATTTCTCAGATTCAAGGAAAAGGCTTAGGACCTTTTTGCATTTACCACAACATAGGCCTTTAGCTATACCTCCAGTTCTTCCTGTTGTAGATGATGCATTTAATGATGCTTGCACTGCTCCTGATACTTTAACTCCAGCCCCTGCTAAGCCCAATAGGTTCTACAGGGTCCCGGACACACATCACCATTTATACAAGGCCCCTTTTGCAGATCCCGAGACTATCTCCCAGGGGCCTAAGGCAGTAGCTTCGACCTCAGTTAAAAATCCCCTCCCCTCTGAAAGGGAATCCAGGTCCTTAGAGAGATGGGGTAAAAAAGTATACACCTCTGCTACTCTCTCAGCTAGGGCATTGAACTGCCAGTTTCATATGATCCAATACCAAGAGTTTATGCTTGATCAGTTAACTAAGAAACTGTCCTCTGATGACTCTTTAGATAAGAAATATGTTCTTGAAATGGTGCATAACATTCAGCAAGTTAGTAACCATTCGTTAAAATGTGGCTATGATGCACTGGAGGCTTCCTTTAGATCAGCCATGACTGGCACAGTTATCAGAAGGCATGCATGGTTGAAAGAACAGGTCTTGCCAGATCATGTTAAAGCAAAACTATTAGATGCTCCTATGGATAAGGTCAATTTATTTGGTTCTCCTGCTCAGCAGGTACTGAAGAAAATGGAAGAGAAGGCAAAATCTGTACAAACAGTAAAAGATTTCTTACAGGTTCAGCCTCCAAGGTTTAGCAGGAACTGGCCTTCCAAAAATTGGTCCTTTCCAGACTCCTCTAAAACACAGAGAGGCAGGAATAGGCATTCAAGAGGCAGAAACCAATCCAGAGGAGGTGCCTACAGGGGACGCCAGTGGCAAGGTAACAACCAGCGAGGCACAGACACAACTACTACCACTGCAACAGGACAATCACAGTGACTTGGCTCTGACACCGCCTACCAGGGAACAAATAGCAGCACCCTTAGGCGGAAAGCTAGCCTTATTTTCAAAAAACTGGCACAGCATCACAAGAGACAAGTGGATTTTGCAAACTATAGACCAAGGCTACAGGTTTCATTTCCATACTTTACCAGCAAAAAGAGGAATGCCAAACCTACCACCAAATCAAAAGACAGAAGCTCTAAAACAAATAGCTCAATTAGTAAAAATGAGAACTGTGGAAAGGGTACCATCTATGGAAAAAGGAAAGGGATTTTACTCCAGACTCTTCCTGGTACCAAGAAAAGAGAAAAATTGGAGGCCTATTCTCGACCTGTCCGCTTTAAACACATTCATCATTGTTCCAAAATTCAAAATGCTGACCCTACAGCAACTTCTTCCCATGCTGGGCAAGGAGTCTTGGCTGGTGACTCTAGATCTCAAGGAGGCATACCTGCACGTCCCCATACGACCAAATTGCAGAAGATACCTCAGATTTCTTGCAGGATCAGATCATTATCAATTCTCAGCATTGCCCTTTGGCTTATCTACTGCGCCCAGAGTGTTCACGAAATGCCTGGCATCAGTAATCGCTCACTGCAGGCTTCAGGGAATCCAAATATATCCATACCTGGACGACTGCCTGATACAAGCGGACAACAGAAACAAGCTAACAGAAGACTTACAAAGAGTCATTTACTTACTGCAAGCCCTGGGGTATACAGTCAATATAAAAAAATCAAGACTGACTCCATCCCAAAGAATAACCTTCTTAGGTGCAGAGTTGGACACAACAAAACAGATGGCATCCCTAACTGCATAAAAACAAGAACAACTTCCTCTACTTCTTGGCATTAACAAAGCAGAGCCAACTAACAGCAAGGAAAGTACTACAGGCCTTGGGCTTCATGGCATCCTGCATAATCCTGGTCCCTCATGCCAGACTACATATGAGAAAGCTACAGTGGTACCTGAAGAATTTATGGTCTCAACACAGGCACAGCCTAGAAACCGAAATACCACTAATCCCATGCCTGAAACAAGAGTTCCTATGGTGGGCTCAGGCATGTCAGTCAAACCCAGGTTTGCCCTTCAACAGCATTCAACCAAGCCAAACCATCACAACGGACGCCTCAGACCTCGGTTGGGGGGCCCACATGCTGGACAAGTGCATACAAGGCTTATGGACTCAAGATCAGCTGCACCTGCACATAAATCAAAAGGAAATGCTGGCAGTAAAACTGGCAATCCAGAATTTCAGACCATTCCTCCAAGAAGGCCAGTTGATGATAAGGACAGACAACACCACAGTCATGTGGTACATCAATAAACAGGGAGGCACTCATTCATACCCTCTATGCCGGATGGCACTGGACCTATGGAATATGGCTCTGAGCTACAGCATTCAGTTACAAGCAATTTTTGTACCGGGAAAAGAAAACATCCTAGCAGACATATTAAGCAGAACTACCTCGGATGCTCACGAATGGATGCTACACCCGGACATCTTCAAGGCCATCACAAGGAAATGGGGACTACCACAGATAGACCTATTCGCATCCCCACTCAATCACCAGCTCAAGAAATTCTGCACAAGAACGTACCACCCACTTGCTTGGAAGGTGGACTCTCTATCCTTCAGTTGGAAAAGCCTGACAGCATATGCATTCCCACCTCTTCCTTTGATGCACAAGGTGCTATTGAAAATCAAAGAGGAACGTCCAAGGATCATTCTGATAGCTCCAGACTGGCCAAGACAACATTGGTACCCATTACTGAGGAGCATGTCTCGGGGACAAATGTGGACACTACCCCGATCCCATTGCTGTTAACTCAGAGCGGCTACAACACCCTGCATCCAAACCTGAAAACTCTGCAGCTGACTGCCTGGAACATTACATAACAACAACTAACCCAGATTTATCCCAAAGGGTTAAAGACATTATTCTTGAGGCCCGCAGACCTTCAACAAGAAGGAACTATGCAGGAAAATGGAAAAGATTTCTCATTTGGAGTACTGAAAGGGGAAAAGATGTGTCAAAGGTAGACATAGCCAACATCCTGGAGTATTTGGCAGAGCTTTTCCATACAGGCCTGTCCTATTCCTCCATCAAGATACATGCATCAGCTATTTCTGCAGAATACAGCTTCGATCCCCTTATCTTCTCGCATCCTCTACTCAGGCAGTTTCTGAGAGGAATTAAAAATGTAAAACCTCCTAGGAAACCACCATTGCCAGCATTGACACTCCCCCCTTTCGAACCAGCAGCAACAGCAGAACTTCAACACCTATCCTGGAAAACTGCTTTCCTGCTGGCAATTACCTCAGCAAGAAGGGTTTCTGAGCTACAGGCTTTAATGGCAGTACAACCCTTCCTAATCTTCCATCAAGACAGAGTGTCCATGAGAACAAATCCTACATTTATGCCTAAGGTGGTATCCAGAGTGTCTTTAAACCAGGCTATCCACCTACCTACATTCTTCCCCAATCCACAGAACAGGGGGGAAAGACTGCTGCATACTTTGGATGTACATAGACAGTTACGCTACTACCTGGACAGAACCAAGGGCAATAGAAAAACTGACCAGCTTCTGGTAGCATATGCAACAGGAAGGGAAGGAAAAGCAATTTCAAAACAGACAATCTCCAAGTGGATAGGAAATTGCATCAGATTCTGCTACTCCTACCATGGAAAGCAAACTCCACAGAACATAAGGCCTCATTCTACCAGGGCTACAGCCACTACCACAGCTTTCTTAAGAGGAGTGGCTACCAAGGACATTATAGAGGCTGCTACTTGGACCTCCGTGCATACATTTGCCAAGCATTATAACTTACCTTTATACTCTAGATCCCGAGCAGGGTTTGCCACTGCTGTTTTGCAAGGGATCCTAACTACACCATAATTTCTTCTCTTTTCCTCCTCCTCTAGTTTAGCTATGGTATTCTACCCATTTGTAAAGACTGCAGATGCATCCTTGAAGGACATAGTACAGTTTTGTACCTACCATAAATGTAGATGTCCGAGAGGAATGCATCTGCAGTCAGGATTACCCACCCTCCTTCCCCTCTGAGGTACTCCTAGGGTATTTGCCAATCTACAGCTAGCTTGGGGGGGATCTATTATGGTGTATTTGTTTGTATATATGTACATACATGTTTATTTTATATGTTTGCTCTCTACTGTTTGGAAACTTTGGCATTTATCCAAATTTAGCCATCCAAGAGGGCACCTGGCATCTGGGGCAAGAAACACTGAGGAAAATGGCGTCGGCTGATGCCTTTATACCCAAATAACTGCCGCAATGACGTCAGGTGAAGTGCGACACCAGCCGAAGCCAGACCCAGACTTTGGAATCCGGCTGACCGAAGGGCTGCCTGACGACAGGACAACCCATTTGTAAAGACTGCAGATGCATTCCTCTCGGACATCTACATTTATGGTAGGTACAAAACTGTACTTTCTCCCCCTAATGAGGTGTCCAACTTCAAAGGTCAGAACCAACAAAAATTCCAACCTAACAAGAGTCAAGGTGCCAAGAGGAAATGGCAGAAGGATAATGCTTCCAAACTGAATAAAAGGGGTTCCTTTCCCAAAAAAGATAATTCCACTGCTAAAAAATGACTATTTCAAGACTCTTGTTATTTCATCCCTTCCTGCTGTCTCTCCTCCTCTTTCTCTTCCCCCAGGCTTTCACTCAACCCAGCAGCTTTGGCCCGAATACTCAAGTAGGTGTCAAAACTAATTTGGTGAAGGATACATTTGGTGGTGGACAGAAAATCCTCCTGCCTTCAGGGAAACCCCCCCCACATCCACCAGACCAGAAACATCTGTTTTTCTTCAGTACTCCTTCATAAGTTGCAAGCAGAGGTTATATAGTTGGTTCTTGTACCGCAAAAAGGAAAATAATTTTACACCAGAATCTTTTTGGTACCCAAAAAGGAGCTGTCATGGAAACCAGCGTTAAATTTGTCATACTTAAATATCTTTCCGACAGTACCAAAATTCAAAATGTTCATCCTGCAGATAATACTGCTCCTTCCTCTGGACTACTGTTTTTGTTGACTTTACATCTGAAGGATGCTTATCACATTCCAGTTGCTCCAACTTCAAGTTGAACCTACAAAAGTCCTGTTTCACACCCTCATGAAGAATTGTCTTCCTGCGGTGTGTGATAGACATAGAAAAAAGTGTTGCCTTTTATACCAGAAGACAATCCTGACTTTTCAGTACAATTTCAGGGATTTCTCTCTCCTTCAAGAAGCTGCCTCTGCAAGAAATGTGTGTCAAAATTCTAAGCTTCATGGCATCAACAATCTTCATGAAACCACAATGGTACTAAAAAAAAAAAATTGTGGATTCAGCACCTGCATCCCTTGGAGTTCCAGGTACCAGTGCTGCATTTTGTGAAATGAGAGTTACAGTGGAGAGGAGGTATTGGATGTCTTTCAGTCCAAACCTCTACCCTTCTCCCTCCAGACCCCAGTTCAGTTAGTCCAGGTGGACTGTTTAGATTTTGCATGGGAAGCCGTGTCTAAGGGAATTCAGGTGCAAGACAAATGAGGTCTTTCAGTGCTACAAAGACATAAATGGCAAAGAATCATTAGCATTGATTCAGACCTTAAAAGTTCTTGACCACTTATGGTCTCCATATCCCCTTTTATTGGTCCCAGAGAACACCACAGTCAGGTTATCTGAACAAACAAGGGTGTACAAGGTCATACCCTCTTTGCCGGTTGGCAGTGATGGCCTGAGAGGTAGCCTAACAGCATTCCCTGACTCTTCAGGCCTCATACACCCCATGAGGTTAAAACATAGTGGCAGACAAGACTAAGCAGATCCCAGATGGACTCTCATGAATGGAAACTCTGGACAGAGATCTGACTGGTTGTGGTCCAAGAGTGGGGAAAACTTCAAAGAGTTCTTTTTACCTCCTTTTAAAACAGACAGTTGGAAACATTTTGTTAGAATCATCCTTGCAGCAAAGCTGTGAGGACAGAAGCATCCTTATTCCCTTGGATGGGAATGTTCCTGTATGTATTTCTACATTTTCCACCAATACAAAAAAAAAAATCACAAACCAGTGATAAAATCCACGCAAGAACACTGGAAACAACAAACCTTGTAGAATGTGCATGTAGAAACAAGTAGGAAACAGGTAGCTCAAAATTCAGATACACTCCAGGCTGCTTCAAACCAACGATTTTTCCACCAATACCCAAGGTACTTCTGAAGATTCAGAAAGAATTACCAAAGATCATTGTGATGACCCCCTTTTTCCCAAGGCCAGGGGCAATTGCCACAAGCTTCCTCACACTCTGGATCTGGTCACACAGTGTCAGGGATGACTAGTGCACCCCAACATACAGGAATTGGTATTGACAGCCTGGATGATTCTATCTTGATACCGTTCAGGCACTTATTCCATGAGGATGTACAGTCTGTATTGAAGGATGCAAGAAAACCTGCAGCTAAAAATCCTATGTTTATAAGTGGAAGAAGTTTTCTAGGTAGTGCTCAACTGATGTGAGAGGACCCAGTATTGTGTCTACCCCTCTGGTTTTGAAATATTTGTGTGAGCTACTCAACGATGGCTTATCTTTAGTATCTCTCAATGTGAATGTTGCAGCAACTTTAGCTTGTCTGCCCATGGCTCGCCCTGTTTCACCTTTTTGTTGTCAAACAGTTTGACACCCTTTCAAAAACAAAGTCCTCCCCCTTGGGATCTCAACTTTGTTCTTGAAAAATTTGACATTATCTCCTTTGGAACCTGCCTTTCAGGCTGACTTAAAGTTCATCACTTGGAAAACCATTTTGCTGACTGCTCTGACATTTATAAAATGAGTCTCTCGAGCTGCAACCTCTCATAGTGGGCTAGCCTTATCTGATTTTCCACAAGGACAGGGTTTTTATGCACTAATCCTTCTTTTATGCACTAATCCTTCTTTCATGCCAAAAGTTATTTCTGAATTTACCCTAACTCTAACTATCATTCTCTGTTTTCATTCCAGAACCTAAAAACAAGGTGGGGGTGTGTGTTCTGCATACCTTGAATGTGCACAGGCAGCTCAGGGACTATTTTGACAGAACTAAGCCCTTCTGGAAAGCTGAACAGCTGTTTATTTCCTATTCTAGGGCTAAGAAGGATCAACCTGTCAGCAGGAAAATGATTGCTCATTGGTTGTCCTCTGCAATTGTTTGATGTTCTTCGTGTTTCACTGTTGCAGTCATCACATTTGGGTTATCCTGTCAGGGGTAGCCCTCAGTCGGCCCGAATACCAGAGGCTTAGTATTTCTGCGTCGGTTGCTGTCACTCCAGGACTGACATCAGGTCGTCAGTGGTATAAAATCAGGCAGCCGACGCCATTACATCAGTCTTTCTTGCCGAGGAGCCTGAAGCAGTTTTCACGAGTGCTGGTCGGCTGCTACCTGAGTTTTCGTTTCCGAACTGAAGTTGAAGTCTTCTAAAGCTAAGTACCCCATTGGAGATCCTTTTTTCTTGCTCTAACCGATGTCAGAAAAGGTTAACAATTGTTTTGCTTGTGGAAAGCAAATACCACACCAACACTTCCATTCTTACTGCGTCACCTGTTTAGGCCCAGACCTCAATATCCCCCGTTATCGCTTTTGTGCTTTGTTCAATGCCAGAACTGTATGTCATTGGGTCCTTATTGTAGATAGATATTTTCTTTCTCAGTTCTCTAATTCTGATATGGCTTCAGTAAGCCATCCAACTACTGATTTTCCGAAAAAACGTAAGGATAATGAGAGACAGACCGCACAGGTCCAAAACTGCCAATGATGCTTCCGTTAAGCTAGTCGTCAGTTCTCTGGTCCTCACTGAGGTCCTTTCGCAGCCCCTGATGCCTGCTTCTGTGGATTCGCAGACTGCTACTGAGACTCTTACAGAGTCCAGAATGCCACCTGACTCTTCTTCGACTAAGGATTGTGGGGATGTCTCTACCTTGGATGGGTCTGGAGCCTCTGAGCAGGCACCGGCTTCCGAAGAAGTACTTTGCACTACCAATTCTCGACTTAGACCGATGACTTATTTTGTGTCTTCAGTTCTTTCTAAAACAACCGAGTTTCTAAGGCCAAGGGTATGAAGGACATGCAAAAAACCAACAACCCAGGCTGAGGCACCTGCTTCTTTGCCTCATTCTCAAATGCTTAAAATGGCAGAAGACTTTATTATGGTTATTAGGAGAAGACAGGCTACCCCTTCCAAAAGAAAGAGACTTGTCCCCGGTAGTTTTTTTCTGAACAAGAGTCCGATGACTCTGATACATCTGAATATGAAGATATGCAACCCCTCTCTGCTTATGAGGATTTTGATGCAGAGGAATCCATTCCTTCTGCCTCTCCACCCGAGGATTTTTCATTTGGGGAAACCCTACATACTTTAAGGGAGCATTTCCAGTGGGAATGTCAGGACTATTCTTAGTCAAAAAAGAGCCTCAGGGAATTCTTAGATCTAACACAGCACAGACCTTTGGCCATTCCTCCTGTCCTGGATGTTGTGGATGATGTTTTTATGCAATCCAGTCTGACTCCTGACACCCTTCCTCCTGCTCCCAGGAAACCTGACTGGAATTACAGAGTCCCTGACTCTCACAAATTTCTTTTCAAAAATCCTACTGCTGACCCGGAGGCCATCTCTTAAGGACCTAAAGGAATCAAAGCAACTTCAGCTAAGAATCCCACCCCCTCAGATAGGGATTCCTGAGCATTAGACAGATGGGGTAAAAAAGTATACACCTCTGCTACTCTTGCTATTAGAGCATTAAATTGTCAGTTCCACATGCTGAAATATCAGCAACATACCATGGAACTCCTTAAACAAAAATATCTTCCTTTCCTGCTTGTGCAGAAAATAAAGAATTACAAGAGCTGATGCATTCTGCAAGTCAAGCAACTAAGCACACCTTACAATGTGACTTTGATGCCCTAGAAGCATCTTTCAGGGCAGCAGTCACTGGTTCTGTCTGTAGAAGACATGCTTGGCTTAAGGAACAGACCTTGCCAGACCATATCAAATCCAAATTATTGGGCACACCCTTGAACAAACAACTTATTTGGCACCAAGGCAAAAGAGGTCTTAAAGATGGAAGAAAAAGCTAAATCTATGAAGACAGTTAGACTTCTTACAGGTCCAGCCTCCGAGGTTCAGTAGGCATTGCCCCTCCAAGCACTGGTCCTTTCCTGCAACCTCCAGGCCAGCTCAGCCCAGACCCAGGGGAAGCAGACCCCCCCCTCCCAGACAATAGCCCCAGGGAATGCAGAGATCTAAGCAATAGAGTTCCACCTCTTCAAAAACTGGGAGTGCAAAGTCACCCCCTTATGGTAAGAACTCACAATGACTTTACACTTCCACTCCTTCCCTCTGCCCACCTGCTTGTGCCCTTAAGAGGAAAACTCTCCTTCCAAGCAAGCAACTGGGCCACCATTACCAACGACTGCTGGGACCTCAACATAGTGTCCCAGGTATACAAATTTTATTTCTACACTCCTCCAACCCCAGAAGGGTTCCCAGATCTTCCTCCAAACCAGTGGGCAGAGGCCAAAAAGCAAGTCCTTTCCCTGCTCTCCATGAGGACAATACAGCATGTTCCTGCAGAACAGATAGGCCAAGGTTTCTACTCCAGACTCTTCCTGGTACCCAGAAAAGAGGGTACATGGCTCCCCATCCCCGATCCATCCATTCTAAACACCTTTCTGGTGATACCAACATTCAAAATGCTCACCCTGCACCAGCTTCTACCAATGCTTTCCAAGAATGCTTGGTTAGCCACCCTAGACCTAAAAGAGGCCTATCTACACATTTCAATCAGAGAATCATGCAGGAAATGCCTAAATTTCAGGACAAGATCTATGCACTTTCAGTTCTCTGCGCTTCCCTTTGGCTTATCCACTGCTCCCAGAGTTTTCACAAAATATCTGGCTCCCACCATTGCTTTTTGCAGACAAAGAAATATTCAAATTTATCCATACTTAGACGACTGCCCGACTCAGGCAGACAGTCAGGAAAAGCTGCTACAGCACCTGACTTTTGTAACGGACCTACTGACCTCACTGGGGTATACTATCAATGAAAAGAAATCAAAACTAATCCCCACACAAAAAATTGTATTACTGGGAGCATGCTTGGACACAGCATCCCAGATGGCATTCCTTACTCCAGAAAAATAAGCCTACCTGACAGGCTACTTCTCTCAACTAGCCATCAGAACCCAGTTATCCACAAGGAAAATCCTGCAAGCTCTAGGGTTCATGGCCTCCTGCATTCTACGCATTCTATATGCCAGACTGCATATGAGGAAACTGCAGTGGTTCCTAAAAAGCCTTTGGTGTCAACACTCTCAAGACCTGGAAACTCTCATACCAATGTTACCTTGTCTAAGGAAAGATTTCCTTTGGTGGGCAGCAGCATGCAACCACAACAAGGGACTTCCCTTCTCACAACCCCATGCCACCCAGACCCTCACTACAGACACATCAGACTATGCCTGGGGTGCACACCTGGATGGTTGGTGCATTCAGGGCCATTGGAGCCCAAATCAAGTACATCTGCACATCAACCAAAAAGAGATGCTAGCTGTTCAGCATGCCCTGACAGCTTTCAGACCCCTACTCTCCCTGGGGCCTCTACTGATCAAAACAGACAACACCACAGTGATGTGGTATATCAACAAGCAGGGAGGGACTCACTCTTATCCTCTCTGCAGGCTCGCCATGACCCTTTGGCACATGGCCTCAGCCATGCAACTACACCTGCTAGCACAATTCCTGCCAGGCTCTCTCAACTCTCTGGCAGACAGCTTGAGCTGAAACCTGCTAAACCCACACAAGTGTCAGCTAGATCACAGAACCTTCACCCTTGTAACCCAGAAATGGGGCACCCCGAAAGTCGGCCTCTTTGCCTCCCAATCCAATCAGCTCAGCAAATTCTGCACCAGGGAACCTCACAGCAAGGCCTGGAAAGTGGATGCTCTATCCTTCCAGTGGGTATACCTCTCTGTCTATGCATTCAAGGGTACTGCTCAAAATAAGGGAGGAAAAACTGAGGGCAATCCTGATTGCCCCAAACTGGCCACGCCAGCACTGGTACCCACTGCTGCGCAGGCTGTCATCCCTGCCACCATGGCACCTACCTCAGATCCAAACACTCCTGACCCAGAGGAAGGGAGAATTCATGCATCCCCAATTGCAGACCCTCAACCTGGCAGCCTATCTTATTCCCTGACCTTTCCTCAAGCTGCCAGCCTAAGCAAACAAGTCCTGGATGTTATACATGAGGCCAGACACCCCAGCAATAGAAAATCCTATGCTGACAAGTGGAAAAGGTTTTGCACCTGGATCCAGGCTAAGGGAGCCAGAATGGCACACCCCTCCCTACCTCTCATTCTGGATTACCTGGCATACCTACTACACAGGAGTCTATCCTTCTCTTCTATTAAAATTCATGCCTCTGCCATCCCTGCTCATTACAGCAAAGAGCCACCTCTCTGCTCACACCCTCTCATCAAACAGTTCCTGAGAGGGGCTAACAACTTAAGGCAACCCAGATGAGCTCCTACCCCAGCTTGGGACCTTAACTTTGTGTTGGAAAAGTTCACCCTACCCCCTTTGAACCTGCAGCTTCAGCACAGTTAAATATTCTCTCTTGGAAGACTGCCTTGCTTCTGGCCATCACTTCAGCTAGAAGAGTATCAGAGCTACAAGCACTCGTGGCTGTAGAACCCTTTATCATTTTCCATGCTGACAGGGTCTCCCTCAGGACTAACCCATCCTTCATGCCTAAAGGGGTGGCCAGTGTGGCTGTCAACCAATCCATTCATTTGCCCACCTTTTTCCCTAACCCACAAAACAAGGAGGAAAGGATTCTGCACTCTCTAGATGTGCACAGACAGCTCAGAGTCTATCTGGGCAGGACTAAATCTGTTAGAAAAACTGATCAATTGCTAGTCAGCTTCACAGCAGGGGCAGAGGGCAAGGACATAGCCAAACAAACAGTCTCCAAATGGATAGCACACTGCATCCATTTCTACTGCAAACAGCACAGGAAACCGCCCCCAAAGGAGGTCAGGATACATTCCACCAGAGCAACCGCCACCTCTGCAGCTTTTCTCAGAGGAGTCCCCACCAGGGACATCCTGGAGGCTGCAACATGGACATCTGTTCATACCTTCACCAAGCATTACCACCTGCCTATCTTCTCCAAGTCCAGGGCAGGCTTTGCCACCACAGTCTTGCAGGGCATCCTAGCCAGTCCCCAGTCTTCTTGACTGCCTCCACCCTTTCCTTCAGCTTTGGGAATCGACCCAAATGTGATTACTGCAACAGTGAAACACGAAGAACATAGTACAGTTGTGTACACTTAACATAAATGTAAATGTTCTAGTGTATTCACTGTTGCAGTCCTTGTTTCCCTCCCTCCATCCCCCTTGTCTCTCTCTCTTTTCCTCTCTCCTTATAGGGAATTTTTGGTATTTACTTTCTACTGGTGGTGTTCTTGCGCCATATCCTCGCTCCCTATTTGGGGACTCCTGACAGGGCAAGAAAAACTGATGTAATGGCGTTGGCTACCTGATTTTATACCACTGACGACCTGATGTCAGTCCTGAAGCGACAGCAACCGATGCAGAAATACTAAGCCTCTGGTATTCGGGCTGACTGAGGGCTACCCCTGGCAGGATAACCCAACTGTGATGACTGCAACAGTGAATACACTCGAACATCTACATTTATGGTAAGTGTACACAACTGTACTTTCTTAATCCTACCATGCTAAATCTAATCCAGGTAAGGTTAAGACACACTCCACTACAACCTTGTCCTATTGGGTGGCATATTGAAAAGGAGTGGACTCGAGAAGCACAACAAACTGTATTCTTCTAATGTTCCAGAGCAGACCATGCGAAGACTGCACTGCAGGGGCTCTTGGATCTTTATCCTTCCTCCTTCCAGGTAGGGTAAGCTTTGGAAATCTATCTATATGTCATTGAGGCAGTGTGAATAATTAATGTAGTACAGTTATGCAAGTGCTACTTACCTGTAGCTGTATATTTCTGAATTTCACTTTCTTAGTGGCAGCACCTGACCACTATCCACGTTATTTTATATATAGTTCAATGGTGTCCAACCTTGTAGTATTGTTGGTTGGCTTTGGTTATTTTGTGTTGGTGTTTTTTGTCTGTAAATTGGTTGGTTTCTGGCAGTTCTTGATTCTGTTCCTTCTTGGTTCTTCCTACTTGAAAACTACAACAGTAAAAACTAAAAGAACACTAAAACCCCAAATAACTGACTTTCTGTGCTAAGGGTTAGGCTTTCCTGATGAGGGGGACTTAGCTAATCCCTTTTCACAGAGAGTCAGAAGAGGAGATCCTGAGTTCTAGAAATCTGCTAGTGTGGCTTTGTGCAGGCACAGTACCCATGTGCTACTGAGGTAGTGCGAAATTTGAACATCTGCTGTTACAGATAAGCAGGATTTACACAACTGTACTTTCCAGGAAATTCTTTTATTTAACCCAGGTGATTGTTAAATGAATATTGTTAAGGTCTAAAGAGGTAATCACTCCCTTATACTTAGAGTTGATAAGGTCAGTTATTGAGTATATCTCTTCCATTGGGACATATCTCATTAAGTATATGTCAATTAATTAAAAAGACCCTAAGGGTTCTTAATCAAAGATATTACAGACCTAAAGTCCCTGAACTGCCAAGAGAAGCTGGAAGCTTTATCCCTTTTATTCAGTGTCTTACTCATTTGAGGGGCGAGCTCTATCAGTTACCATGTTGTTAGAGAACTGTTTATCCTACACGTTTTTCTTTGCAAGTCGAAATTTTCCACCGGTGCTGGAAACCCAGACCTAAATCTCCAACAGCAGATAGATAAAATATGATGGAGGGAATAGGTTTATAACCCAGCATCTCTCAAACTTCTGGAATAAATTTTTCTTGCATGTTAAGTACTGTGACTCACTATTTTCCTTTAAAAAGAAGCTGACTGGATGGGTATTCACAAATTTACTTCTGACCGGATCAATGGCATTTAACTTTCCAGTTTATAGCAACAGAGAAGTAATATAGGATGGAGAATGCCCACCCTTGGTCTGTTGCTTAACAACTCTCCATCTCTCTTTCTCTCCTATGCATCAGAACAGACTAGAGAGAGAAAGTTGTCAGGGTGATGTAAGGTTAGGGTCTCCTACCTCATGATTGCTCAGAGACGTGGGGAAGTTGGTTCAAAAACTGCAAAAGAAGTTTTTTTGACATTTACTCCTGCAGCCTGGTACCCAGGACAGCAGCCTAATCTGCCCCATAATGGTCATTGTGAAGGGGGCCTGTAAAAAATTACTTTGGAACAAGATTTAGTTTGCAGGCTGGTTGCCAGTTGAAAGACTCTGATTTACTGAAATATTTCACTCGCAGCAATTGATAGTGTTATATGGAGCACTGCTAAAGCCAAGAAGCAAAACTCAGGTCTGTTATGGGTTTGTTCCAAGAATCCGTAAAAAAGTAGATTTATAAATTGAAACTGAGAATGGTGCTGCATAATTTTTGTGAGCACACACACACACACACACACACACACACACACACACACACACACACACACACACACACACACGTTTGTACGTACGTATGCATAGTATATACAAGGGTACTTGACTCTCTGAAATTCTCCTATTTATTAACAGAATGAAGCACTTGGGAAATTTGTTGACAGCATTCTTTTTGAGTGCTGGAGATGTCAAAAGGAGGAAGATTAAATGCAAATGTCTAAGGTGGATGTGGGCTTAGGTTTTGAATCCCGAAACTTTTAAATGTACAAGAAGTTGCATCGTTAAGGATTGGAGTGTTTGTGGTTTAGGGTTAGAGAAGAAGCTACAGAGGGGAATGGATTTAGTGTTGTGCATGTGTGCTGCTATACAAGATGGGAGACTGAGTATTTTTTGTAGTGGTGGTAGTATTTATTGAAAGGGTTTTTCCCTAAGGTAAGGTTAAGGTTAGCACAAATTAGCAAGATTGGGGCAATGACATGAGAAATTTGAAGCCTTCTATCCATCTTTACTAATTTGTGCTAACCCTAGTTATAATGTCCTAAACAACAAACCTGTTAAATTCAGAATTAATTTTGTACCTGTACACATGACATGAGTCCTTTGTGGATAAAAAAAATAGAAATAAAGTGTGTCTCTAAACTTCTCTTCTTCAGAAGTGTGAAGAGGTGTAATTCTCTTTCTAAGTTTGCACCCTGGCTTAGATAAATTATTTTTGAGGTGACTGGAGTGTGGTATGTGTGGCAGGGTGTTCAGCTATGAGAGAAGAAAGTACTTCCTCAAAGATTTTCCCTTCTAAAGTTTGACAAGGTGCAGTTACCTTTTTAATATGTACCTGGCTAGTCCTGAACACTGTCAGTATCACTGCTGTTGAGGAGTCGGCACCATTAACAAGCTGATCTGTCAAACAGGTTCATTAGATAAGGGGGCTTTTAGAGATTCTACCCTCTGCAGAAAGGGCCAGACCCTGCTGCTGTCTCCATAGGTGCCATTGTGGCTTTTCACCAAACTCTCACACTTAGTACATCCCTTGATGAGAACAGAGTACTAAATATGTTTGGCAGAAGGGTATATACTTCTGCAACCATGGCCTTTAAAGCTGTAAATTGACAGATTCACAGTATTAAATGCCAATGCAGTATCTTCAAACAGATAAAGGATGTGTTGTCAGCAATCACTAATGAAGCCATGAAGGATAAGATCAACACAACAGCCAATATTAAGGTGGAAAGGTTTGCTATAAAATGTGGGTTAGGCTGTTGATGCCTGTAGTAGGAGCATAAAAATAATCCAAGTAATGAGAACCCATG
This sequence comes from Protopterus annectens, assembly GCF_019279795.1. Lineage (NCBI taxonomy): Eukaryota > Metazoa > Chordata > Ceratodontiformes > Protopteridae > Protopterus > Protopterus annectens. The sequence continues at coordinate 1,295,194,645 of NC_056733.1, forward strand.
CCTGGCTAAGAATTTGGGCTTTATTAGATGACATCAAAGAGGATTTGCTGTACAGTAATTTGTTTAGTCACAATTCTCAAGAGTTTTTTTGAAGAAACTGGAAGAGAATAGAATGACTATGGACTGTCTCTTTCAAACATCTGTTTCATCCATCTATTGCCAAGTTCAGTACAAACTATCCTACTTTGTATGGCCCTTCTATAGGAAATAATCCAAGACAGACCAGTTCACAGAGGTGGAATGCTTAAAGATGCAGATCTGGGGTGGTGGCAGAAGAGAAGCTACTAGCATAGGTGGGAAAGCGTAGGAAAATTCCATGCCTTCCTTTTTTTTTTTTTTTTTTTTTTTTTTTTTAAATGCCCTTTGACAGTACTATTTTCCCAATCCCCTAGCTTTCTTGTGCCAGCTTCTCATTTCCTATCCCTCTTACTCACTTACTGACCAGGAGTCTTTCCCATTTCTAAGCAAGCTGTTTTTCATTATCGGCAGACAGGTGGTTACACGAGTTTACATCATTAGAATACATGTTAAAGTTCAAAGCCTTTTCTATCTTCCTGGGAATTTCTCCCATTTTTCCAGAGCAGTAAGAAATAGTATGTACCGTCATGGCTTTACTCTGATGATCTGGGGCCATAGAGAGAATTTCCTTGCAGAAGCAAGGAAAGGGGGTTTACTCAAGGTTGTTTTTGATTTCAGAGGAAGATAGTTCTTGTGGATCTGTAATAAATCTTTCCAGGAGGAATAAAAATTTAAAGATAGTGAAGTTTAAAATGCTAACATTTCAAACATTGCATCTGTTGCATGTTCTGTAGGTTGTCTTGATGATCCTAGTTAAAAAGAATGTGCACCTCATCAATATCTGATGTTCAGGGCAGGACATAGTTCCTAAAGTGTTTACAAGATGTTTAGTACCAGTGTGTGCCCACCTAGGATCCATGAAATCCATATCTACCTTTACCTGGATGGCTTCCATGTCCAGCAGCCTCAAAGGAGAAATGCAGTGTGTCTTAAAGTACTCCATCCCCTGTCTGTTCAGCCAGAGGTTTTCCGTAAACATCCTTGGGATGAATCTTTTACTAGGGAGAACAAAACTTTCCTGAGAGCATGGTGTACACCACAACAAGCAAACTGTACCTACTCCAAGACAAGATCTTGCAGGTTAGTCAGTTCTTCTTTAACCTCATCAAGAAGACGGCAATGTCAGCAGAAGTGCTTTTGAGTGCTCTGGGCTACATATTGCCTTCCTTCTATCCTCAAGTCTCCTGAATGGGATACATGTGAGAAAGATCCATTGATACCTCAGAAGTCTCTGGAAGCGATATAGACACCCATTAAACAAGGCACTATCCCTGAACACCTTTGTCAACGAGTTCAAATGGTAGTCCCAGCAGATGCTAAGGAATTATGGAATGCCATTTGTGGTCTCAGTGGGCACCCAAACTTTGTCCTCGGGTGCCTCAATCCTAGCTTCAGGGATGTATAGGCACTTTGACTGCTTCCAGGGTCAGTAGGCTTATTAACCTGAATGAAATGATGACCTTTATTCTCAATCTAGCCCATTTCAACAGCCAGAAGTCCTAAATGTCATCACAGAGTTGTAGTATATAAACAAGTAGGGCAAGATCAGATCATAGCATTTCTGCAGCCTAGTGATGAAAGAGTGGAAACAAGGATCCAGGGCTCTTTAAGAACCTTATTACAGTGGGCAGGTCACACAGACATAATTTGTTTGACTCAAGGGAGAGACATCATTTAAGAAGGTTGTTTTCCATGTACCCTTGCAGTGAAGTATGAGCAGTAAATGCATTCTTCATTCTTCTACACTTTCTCACTCATTCCTTTGAGTGCCAAAGTGGTTCAGAAAGTAAACATGTAAGGGGTAAGCCTGATGCTTATTTTACGTCTGTAGTCAAGGCAGCCACTGTTCTCTCTGCAAGCCCAGATAACCAGAGTGTGACCTATGCAGCTGTCGCAAACCTGAGCTGCACTGGTTCAAGAAGGGCCTTACTAGATCTTGTGGTACTTCCTGTTCTAAAGGATGTCTTTCCTAGTGTTTTTCTCATAAATTTAATAAATTTGAAGATTGGTGTAATTTTTCTTAAACATTTCACTAGGTTCTGTGCTAATATTTGCTGTAAGTTATTTGTTATTGTATACATGGCAGTGGTGATAGTGACTGGGTGACCATTTAAAACGGTGGTCCTTTTCTTTTGGGCACTGTCAACTGTGGATGAAAAATGGAAGCCATGGCCATCAGAGAAGGTGTGGTGAACAGTGAACAATCCCTTAGTGACCCTGTGTGAGGTGTTGTCAGTGAGCACAGCTTCAGAAAGTTGAAGAAATAATGCTGACTTGTCAGTGTTTGTGGTTGTGCTAGATTGTCTTGTGGTTAAAGAATAGATTTTGCTCTGTGATTAAATGGATAGTTTCTTTGTTCATTGAATTTTATGTAGGTTTTTGTTAGCAATTATGTGAGTGATTTAGACAGACTCTTACTTAGCCAGAATCATCTTATCTGGTTTTAACCCTATATGTGAACTGATTGTTATATTTCTGTATTATTTGTAAAGAGAGTAGGTGTCATATCTTCATCTTTTTCCTGATTTGTAGGAAGTGTGCTTGCTCAGGGTGATTGGGGGTGAACAGCCAGGGGCAATTGTTTATATTAGGACATACCAGGATGAGTAGTAGCAAGCACTACCCCTGGTGTGATGTAAATGACAGAACTCCTATTTTTTCAAAGGGTCTATATCATATAAGCGAATAGGAAAAACCACGAATGCTTATTATCTCGAAAGTACCAGACCTCAAAGTGCTTTTTCTGAGATTGCAGTACAATGATGAATGGAATATTTGCCCTTTCCTCACTGTAGTGCGATCTTGGAGTTGGAATATATATTTAGCGGGGGGGATGTGGGGGGGGGGGCGCAGCCCCCTACAGTAGCAAGTTCGAGGTCCAGTACTTTTGAGATTGTGAGCATTCGCGGTTTTTCCTATTCGCTCATATGATATAGACCATTTTTCAAGAAATAAGTATTTCTGTTTTTCTAGTTGTTAAGAAGATTAAAAAAAAGTGCAATATCTATCAGGGCGGTACTTTAAAACTGTGTAAAGCAGAGGATGGTAGCCCCCTTATTGCATGTAATGTGTGTGTGTGTGTGTGTATCCATCTTTCACAGGCATTGTCAATAATGACCATTAGAGTTTCATTTTTTTATTTTTTAACTTTCAAAAGTTTTTATTTTTTAACTTTCAAAAGTGAAGTATTACAACAACAGTTAAACAAAACAATTCAAAAACTTACCTGATAGACCCATTGGGATATCAGTCAGGTTGGCACCATCCACACCTGTGGGAAGTACAGGCACCACCCACACCTGTGGGAAGTACAGTGGTGTTCTAAAGTAAACAATTGTGCAGCCAGGTTCAGTGGTTAGAAGGACTCTTACAGTTAGTGCAGAACCTGCTCCTACAGCCCAAATGAACAGAAGATACTTACTCCCAGAGACTGGGAACTGAACTTTTTTTGTGGGAAAAAATTGCCAAACTGGAGTGGAAGAAAGGATGAACATAATCATAGACCCCCAAAGGATTGACCCTTTATGGGACATCTGATGCATAAGAACTTGTTTACCACGAGTATCAGAGAAGAGTGAATTTACTAAGCTCTAACAAAGATGTCCATTTCAGGAGGAGGAGGTAAGAAATTACAAAATGTGGTGTGGTATGGAACTGCTTTTATGGGCATGTATTATATTATGTTGTATTTCTCCATGTAAAAGTAGTTTTTTTTTATATTTTAAAGTCTCCACTTTGAAGGGCAGAGAAAGTGAGCTGAATTGACGATTTTCACAGTTTTTGGAGTGTGGAAGATGTGTAAAAAGAGTTGAAGCTACCCTCTGATCAACTAACCAAACACTCTGACTGTTGTATCCAATCATCGTGTATTTTTGCGTAAACGTAGCCTTTTATTGTATAATTTTCAGTACAATTTACTTATAACTGTTTTTTGCAGGATAGCTACACCCCCCCCCCCATGTGTGGGGCCTCTGCCCACACACCCCTGGTCTCCCATTATTATACCCGTGAGGTCACAATAGCTTGGAAAAAGGTGAATAAAAGCCTTTTTCTGAGTTAGTGTGATCTTTGATGTCATTTATATAGTGATCAGAGGTATGAGACTCCCCACCCCACCCCCGGAAAAAACACTTTACAGTTCTTTTTTTTTTTTAAGTAAGTATTTGGTAGTCAATTGGGCTAGTGGCAACTTGTCTAAGTTTGGCATCAGTAACTGATGCTTTAGTTAGTTGAAGTACACCCTTATTATTATGTGGGTCACATGACCCCGGACACCAGGGTATCAATAGCATAAGAGACGTGGCTGACATTTTGCAGGGAGCTGTTTGACTGACTGAACATCAAGGTGGGCAACAACTGCCATTAATATTTAGAAGCCCCCTTATTATAACATTGCTGCATTAGTACCTTTTCTTTGTTGTGGTGAATACCTCCTATATCTGTACCAGGATATGGATGGGAACCAGGTGTTTTAAACTTTTGTATTTTAACATGGATAATTACTGTGCATAGAACCTGCCATTGTTAGATGTAAATGTTTGATGCTTTAAGATCTAACTATGACTTTAAATTCTTCTAATACAGAACTATTCTCAGAACCTGTGTCTTCTAGCAAAATGCTTTTTGGATCACAAAACACTTTATTATGACACAGACCCCTTCCTTTTCTATGTCATGACTGAATACGACAGCAAAGGTTTCCATATTGTTGGTTACTTCTCAAAGGTATGTTTTTTGTTTGTTTTTATCACATTCCACTGTGCTTGTTAATGCCCTAATTCTCCTTTTATAGCTGGAAATCTGACAAGTTCTGTGCACTTTTAGGGAAAGATCAAACCCTGATAAAAAAAAAAAAAAAAGTGTAACATTATTTCTGAAGAGTGAAAAGCCAAAACTTCATTCAACACCCTGAGTTTCAAATATTATTGTTTAAGATTTGCTTTTTGTAATATGGTCGTGTTATCATTACTACCACTAGTAGTAATTAATACTAATAGGATTTTCTCTAATAAAGTTTCTATGCATTGATTTTTGCATGTTTAAAGCATAATTTTATACCCTTAATTTTCATTGTTGTGAGCTGAAAATGTCATTTGGTTATATGATTTTCTTTCAATTTGTAATATTTTGCTTGTTCCTCATGGCCTGTATCTGTAGAGTTACATCTGTTTCTGTCACTCATACTTTGGCAGAAAACTGCAAATGTTGTGATCATTAACAAAGATTCTTGAAAACAATGGTTTGCAAATCTTGATCCAAAGTTAATCATCTCTTCTTTAAAATGAAGTGTCAGGTTTCTTTCTAGATATTTTATAATTATGTGTATCACCACATTTTGACATGTACTGGTCTAAAAATACTGATGATAAGAGAGACATATTTTAAGTGTATTGGAAAACATTTTCTCAACTAGATGTAGTTGTGTGATCACATTTGTATAATCTCATTATCCCTAGAACCAAAGTCAACAGCACTGCACATGATGATCTTGGTGTTTCACTGTTGCAGTCATCACATTAGGGTTATCTGCCTGCAGGTAGCCCTCAGCCGGCCTGAATACCAGAGTCTTGGATTCCTGCGTCGGATGCTGTTTCTTCTTCTATGACGTCAGGGGTATAAAACATGCAGCCGACGCCATTACATCAGTCTTTCTTGCCGTGCTGTGCGCGAAGCAGAAGCAGTTTGCAAGTGCCGGTCGGCCAACTCCTGAAATTTTCATTTTCGAGTTTCTGAACCGAAGTCTTCAAAAAAGATAAGTACCCTGTGGGGGTCTTTTTTCTTGCTCCAACCGATGTCAGTAAAAGTTAATAATTGTCTTACCTATGGAAAGCCAATACCTCATAAATGTTTTCATTTGTACTGCATCCTTTGCTTAGACCCAGACCACGACGTTCCTTGCTGTCTGTTTTGTGCCTTGTTCAACCCCCGAACTATTCGTCGTCGGGCTATCTTTGCAGCAAATTATTTTGGTACTCTGTATCAGTACTCCGAAATGGCTTCGTTAAGCCATCCAACTACTGATCTTTCTAAAAAACGTAAAGATAAAGACAGAGACAGACCACATAAGTCTAAAACTGCCGACGACGCTTCCGTTAAGCTAGTCGCCAGGTGTTTTCACAGCTCCTGATACCTGCTACCTCAGATGCACAGGCCTCTACTGAGACCCATTCGGAGTCCGGTATGCCGCGAGATGCTTCTTCGACTATGGAACCTGCGGATGTCTCTATCTTGGATGTGTCTGGAGCCGCTGTGCAGCATCGGCTTCTGAGGGTGTATTCAGGCCTACAGACTTGCATTTTTTAACCAACGCCATCTTCTTCATCCAGGCCTAAAACTTGATACACGCCTAGAAAACCGACATCCAGATCTTATGCTCAGGCCCATAAGCCTAAAGAACAAATGCTTAGACTGGCTGAAGACCTTATTACATTAATTAGGGGAAGCCAGCCTTCCCCCTCTAAGAGACCTAGAACTGAATTTCCTTCTGATTCTTCTGATCAGGAATCTGATATTTCTGTTCCTTCTGATGACCAGGATTTGCCCTTATCTATCTATGAGGATTCTGATGCAGAGGATTACATTCCCTCTGCTTCCCCTCCAGAAGATTTTTCTTTTGGTGAAACCTTGCACACTCTTAGGGAGCATTTCCACTCGGAAAGCCAAGATTACTCTGACTCCAAAAAGAGGCTTAGGGAATTCTTGCTCCTTCCTCAACACAGGCCTTTAGCTCTCCCTCCTGATGTTCATCGTGCATACAGCTGCAGTCATAACAGATGGGTTCTCCTGCCGTCAGGCGGGTCCTCGATCGGCCGAATTCCAAAGTCTAGGTCCGGCGTCGGTTGTCGTCACTTCTTCCCTGACGTCAGTGCGACAGGGGTATAAAAGAACCAGCCAATGCCATTTTCTTCAGTCTTTCTTGCCGCGCGGTGCCCAAAGCAGAAGCAGTTTGCAAGTGCCGGTCGGCCAGCTCCTGAAATTACGAAAATTTTGCAACCAAAGTCTTCTTGAAAGCTAAGTACCCCGTTGGGGAAACTTTTCTTGCCTCAGACCGATGTCAGACAAAGTTAATAATTGTATTTCATGTGCGAAGCAAATACTGCATAAGGATTTTCATTCCCTCTGTATTCCTTGTTTAGGCCCAGACCACGAAGTCTCGGTTTGTCGCTTTTGTGCTACATTCAACAAACGCACCATTAAGCGTCGGGCGGAGTTCGCCCAGCATTATTTTGGCAAAAAATTTAACTATATTATGTTGTCGGATACTCCGACTCCAGTTTTGTCTAAAAAGCGCAAAGATAAGGACCGACACACGAGGTCTGCGGCCTCTACCGACACCACGCCAAAGCCGACTACAGGTGGTCCGGTTCTCAGCGAGGCGCCTACGCAGCCCCTGACTACCGATGACACTTCATTGGCGGTGTCTTCTGTGCCCGAGGTCGCAGGCTTCTCGGCCCACACCCCGACTACAGATACCGAAGCCACTCTTGGTGGTGAATCTCAAAATGTAGACAGGTCTGCCTCCTTTCAAGGTGTCTTCAGACCTTCCTCTTCTTTTTCCATCAAGGCTTTCACTAAGTCTAAAGCAGCCATGCATTCTAAGAGACAAGCTACACAGGGCCCATCTCCAGGCCCCATGCCTAAAAAACAGATGCTTAAAATGGCTGAGGATTTAATTACTCTTATCAGGGGTTCTTAACTCCCGGACAAAGGCCCAGAGTGGAGGAAGAATCCCTCCTCTGATCAGGCCTCCATTATATCAGAGCACTCTGATGAACAGGAACATTCTTACTCCCCTTTTGAAGATTCTGATGCAGAGGAGTCCATTCCCTCTGTATCCCCCCCAGAGGATTACTCATTTGGGGAAACCTTGCATACCTTAAGGGAACACTTCCACTGGGAAGGCCAAGAGTACTCAGATTCCAAGAAAAGGCTTAGGGAATTTCTCTTGCTACCTCAGCACAGGCCTCTGGCTATACCTCCTGTCTTGGACATACTAGATAATGTGTACTCGGAGGCCTGCCTTAACCCGGATTCTTTACCTCCAGCCCCAGTCAAGCCTGACAGGTACTACCGGGTTCCGGACTCGCACCAATTTCTATACAAAAGCCATGCTGCTGACCCAGAAACTATCTCACAGGGCCCCAAGGGAATTAAGGCCTCCACTGCTAAAAATCCATTACCTTCCGAGAGAGATTCCAGATCCTTAGAAAGGTGGGGAAAAAGGTATATACCTCGGCCACCTTAACCATGAGGGCATTAAACTGCCAGTTCCATATGCTAAAGTACCAACAGTTTCTGTTATCACAATTGAGAAGTAAAATGTCACAACCTGAACAACCAGACTTGAAGGAGTTGCAGGATTTGATGCATAGTGCAGAACAAGTGGGTAAACATACCTTGCAATGTGGTTTTGATGCTCTAGAGGCCTCATGTAGAGCTGCTGTTACAGGATCAGTCATGCGTAGACATGCCTGGCTCAAGTAACAAACCTTACCAGATCATGTCAAAGCTAAATTACTAGATGCCCCTCTACAAAAGGATGTATTATTTGGTGCTAATGCTGAGGAGGTATTAAAGAAAATGGAGGAAAAGGCTAAATCAATGCAAACAGTGAAAGATTTTCTACAGGTACAACCCCCACGTTTCAGTAGAAATTGGCCTTCCAAAAATTGGTCCTTTCCAGCCACGGACAGACCCCAAAGAGGTAGATACAGGCGCCCGAGGGACAGAGGGCAATCCCAAGGATCGTTTAGAGGCAGACAATGGCAAGCTCCTACACAAAGAGGTGGTGAGGATAGTTTGCAGCCATTCAGAAAGTAAGCCCAATGACTTTCCCCTTTGCATGCCAAGCAAGGCTCAAATGGCAGCACCCTTAGGTGGAAAACTGGCATTATTTTCAAAAAATTGGCATATTGTCACAAAAGACAAATGGATCCTGGACATTATAAACAGAAGCTACCGGTTCCATTTTCACACCCTTCCAAAAATGAGAGGCATGCCAATCCTGCCACACAATCAAAGGGCAGAGGCACAAAGACAAATTTCAGATCTCATAGACATGAAAGCTATTCAAGAGGTACCTACTCACGAACAGGGTCAAGGTTTTTATTCCAGACTATTCATGGTACCAAGGAAGGGAAAAGATTGGAGACCTATTTTGGACCTATCCATCCTAAACGCATTTTTACTCGTACCAAAATTCAAGATGCTCACTTTACAGCAGCTTCTTCCCATGCTGGGCAAGGAGTCTTGGCTGGTAACATTAGACCTCAAGGAGGCATACCTGCATGTCCCAATCAGACATAATTGCAGAAGATACCTCCGATTTCTTGCAGGTTCAACCCATTATCAATTCTCTGCATTGCCCTTTGGCTTATCTACTGCGCCCAGAGTATTCACGAAATGCCTGGCATCAGTAATTGCCTACTGCAGACTCCAAGGGATACAAATATACCCCTATTTGGACGACTGCCTGATTCAAGTGGACAGCAAGCACATACTTCTGAAACATCTGGCTTATGTAATAATGTTGTTGAATTCTCTGCGATACACAGTCAACAAAAAGAAATCAAGGCTAATACCCTCTCGGAAAATAATTTTCCTGGGTGCCAACTTGGACACAAACACCCAGATGGCCTACCTCACGCCAGAGAAGCAGGGGCAACTAACTCAATACTTCAGAACACTAGCAAATTTCACCAGGCTGACTGCAAGGAAAATCCTGCAGGCTCTGGGATTCATGGCATCTTGCATACTACTAATCCCATGTGCAAAGCTGCATATGAGGAAACTTTAATGGTACCTGAAAAACCTATGGTCTCAACACAGCCACAGTTTGGAAACAATAATACCACTAATTCCATGTCTTCAAAAGGAATTTCTGTGGTGGGCTCAAGCATGCCAAACAAACGCAGGTCTCCCATTCAGCAAGCCTCAAGCAAATCAAGTCATCACAACAGATGCCTCGGACTACGCCTGGGGGGGCGCACATGACAGATCGGTGCATTCAGGGCAAATGGTCCCAAAAAGAAAAGCACCTTCACATCAATCAAAAGGAAATGCTAGCAGTAATAAATGCTAGTATAGCTTTCAAAGACCTTCTGCATCCAGGTCAACTATTGATAAGGACAGACAACACCACAGTAATGTGGTACATAAACAAACAGGAAGGAACCCATTCATACCCCCTATGCAGGCTGGCCATGTCACCTTGGAACATGGCTCTGGACTTACAAATCGAACTTCAAGCACAGTACTTGCCAGGAAAGGAAAACACGCTGGCAGACAACCTAAGCAGAAATATGACAGATCCACACGAATGGAAGTTGCATCCTCAAGTTTTTACAGAGATAATTCAAGCATGGGGAAGGCCAGACATAGATCTCTTTGCCTCCCACAAAAATCACCAATTGACAAAATTCTGCTCAAGGATTTTTCATCCAAAGGCCTGGAGAGTGGACGCTCTCTCTTTCAGTTGGACAACAATGACAGTTTATGCCTTCCCACCTCTTCCTCTGCTGCCCAAAGTTCTATTAAAAACCAGAGCAGATAGACCAAAGATGATTCTCATTGCTCCAGACTGGCCAGGACAACACTGGTACCCACTCCTGAGGAGACTGACGCATTCCCCACCATGGAACCTGCCTCTAATGCCTCTTCTTCTGACTCAGCACAGCTTCAAAACTCTTCACAGTCAGCTGAAAACACTCAATCTAGTCGCATGGAAGATTCCTTAACATCACAACAGACCCTAGTCTCCAAGGAGGTGCAGGATGTCATTTTGGAGGCCAGAAGGCCATCTACTAGAAAAGCTTACTCCGCAAAATGGAAACGGTTTTGTGCCTGGAATGAGAAAAAGGGCCAGAATCCTGGAAAACTTAATTTACCTCAAATATTACAGTATCTAGCTGAGCTGCTAAGCAGTAGACTTTCATTCTCCTCTATCAAAATCCATGCCTCAGCCATTTCTGCAGAATACAACACTGATCCACCTTTATTCTCTCACCCCCTCTTAAGACAGTTCCTCAGAGGGGCTAAGAATCTAAAACCCCCAGGGAAACAACCAATACCTGCTTGGGATCTCAATTTCATTCTAGAAAAGCTGACCTTGCCCCCTTTTGAGCCAGCTGCCTCAACAGATTTGCAATATTTGTCCTGGAAAACAGCTTTCCTTCTGGCTATTACCTCAGCTCGTAGGGTATCGGAACTACAAGCTCTCATGGCTGTGCAGCCTTTTATCATCTTCCATCAGGACAGAGTTTCCTTGCAAACCAACCCATCCTTTATGCCAAAAGTGGTATCCAGGGTAGCTTTGAATCAGGCTATACACTTACCTACCTTTTATCCTAATCCTCAAAACAAAGGGGAGAGATTACTACATTCCTTGGACATCCACAGACATCTGCGTTATTATTTGGACAGAACAAAGCCTTTCAGAAAATCAGAACAGCTCTTTGTGTCCTATGCTATAGGAGCTCAAGGGAAGTCAATTTCCAAACAGACAATCTCAAAATGGATAGCCCACTGCATACGCTTTTGTTATTCTTTTCATGGCAAAACTGTACCTACAGGCATCAGATCTCACTCCACAAGGGCCACGGCTACCTCTGCAGCTTTCCTCAGAGGAGTTCCTACCAAAGATATTTTGGAAGCAGCCACTTGGAGTTCTGTGCATACCTTCTCCAAGCACTACCACCTTCCATCATACTCCAAATCTAGAGCAGGCTTTGCCACTGCAGTCTTGCAGGGCATTCTGGCTCCTCCTAGTTCCACCTAGTGCCTACCACCCCTTTCTTAGCTTTGGGATTCTACCCATCTGTTATGACTGCAGCTGTATGCACGATGAACATAGTACAGTTTTGTACCTACCATAAATGTAGATGTTCGAGTGCTAATACAGCTGCAGTCCAGGTTTCCCTCCCTCCTTCCCCTCTTGGGACAGGCCTATTGGCTAACACCTCCTCATACAACCTGATTGGGGTATTCATTCATGGTGTATTTGCTTGCACTACTGTATTTTGATTATATGGCATTGCTTTATTACACAAATTTATGTATTGCCTTCCTTCTGGGGGCACCTGACATCTGGGGCAAGAAAAACTGAAGAAAATGGCGTCGGCTGGTTCTTTTATACCCCTGTCGCACTGACGTCAGGGAAGAAGCGACGACAACCGACGCCAGACCTAGACTTTGGAATTCGGCCGACCAAGGACCCGCCTGACGGCAGGAGAACCCATCTGTTATGACTGCAGCTGTATTAGCACTCGAACATCTACATTTATGGTAGGTACAAAACTGTACTTTCTGGACATTGTAGATGATGCTTTCCTGGAATCTAGCCTTTCCCCAGACACTTTACTTCCATCTCCCAGAAAACCTGAAGAGTATTACAGAGTACCTGACTCTCACAAGTTCCTGTTCAAGAATCTTACTGCGGATCCAGACCATTTCCCAAGGACCAAAGGGCATTAAGGCTACTGCTGCCAAAAATCCTACCCCTTCTGATAGGGATTCTAGAGCCCTGGACATATGGGGTAAGAATGTGTACACTTCTGCTACTTTGGCCATTAGGGCTTTAAGTTGCCAGTTTCATATGTTAAAGTACTAGCAGCATATTATGGGACTACTTAAACAGAAAATGATGTTGATTCCTGACTGTGCTGAACACAAAGAATTACAGGATTAAATGCATTCTGCAGAACAAGTTGGTAAACATACTTTGCAATGTGGTTTTGACTCTTTAGAAGCATCTTGCAGGGCTGCTGTCACTGGGTCTGTACTTCGAAGGCATGCTTGGCTTAAGGAGCAAAACTTGCCAGATCATGTTAAAGCTAAATTACTGGATGCTCCCTTAAACCAAGACTGCTTGTTTGGCAACAAAGCAGAAGTCCTCAAAAGGATGGAGGAAAAAGCTAAATCTATGCAAACTGTTAAAGATTTCCTATAGGTACAGCCTCCCAGATTTAGCAGGCATTGGTCTTCTAAGAATTGGTCCTTTCCTGTCTCTTCCAGGCCTTCTCAGTCCAAACCCAGGAACAGCAGACCACCCAGGTTACAGTCTCAGGCTGTGCACAGGCCTAAGCAGTGGGGGGCACCCACTTCCAAAGCAGGGAGTAGTAAGGCACACCCCTACGGAAAAATGGCACAATGACTTACCCTTAACCCCTCCAAGCCCTGCTCAACTGCCTGCTCCCTTAGGAGGAAAATTCGCCCTGCATGCAAAAACCTGGGAACTCATTACCCAGGACAAATGGGTTTTAAATATAGTTTCTCAAGGATACAGATTCCACTTCCACACCCTACCAACCCCAAACAGTTCGCCAGACCTACCCCCAAACCAATGGGCGGAGGCCCAACAGCAGGTTCTGTCTCTTCTAAGTATCAGGGCTATTCAACCTGTGTCAGCAGAAGAAAGGGGACAAGGGTTTTATTCAAGACTTTTCCTGGTACCCAGAAAAGACAGCTCCTGGGGTCCTATCCTGGACCTCTCTATTCTAAACACCTTCCTGGTAATCCCAAAATTCAAAATGCTAACACTTCAATTGCTGCTTCCTATGCTAGGCAGAGATGCCTGGTTGGCAACCTTAGACTTAAAGGAAGCTTACCTGCACATTCCAATAAGGGAATCTTGCATGAAATACCAATGCTTCAGGGCAGGCTCCATGCGCTATCAGTTCTCTGCACTTCCCTTTGGTTTATCTACTGTGCCCAGGGTATTCACAAAGTGTCCAACTCCAGCCATTGCACTTTGCAGGCAGAGAAATATTCAAATATATCCATACTTAGACGATTGTCTGATTCAGGCAGAAAGCCAGGACTTGCTATTAAAACATCTGGCATTCGTAAAGAAACTTCTAACCTCCCTGGGGTACACCATAAACGAAAAGAAATCTCACCTAGTACCCTGCCAACAGATTGTATTCCTGGGAGCAAGCTTGAACACAACTTCCCAGATGGCTTTCCTCACTCCAGAGAAACAAGTTTATTTGACAACCTACTTCAAACTTTTGGCCACAAAGCCCCAGCTATCTGCAAGGAAAATTCTGCAAGCCCTGGGGTTCATGGCCTCTTCCATGCTACTATTTCCATATGCAAGACTGCATATGAGGAAACTACAATGGTATCTAAAAAGCCTATGGAGTCAACATTCTCAGGACCTGGAATCAATGATTCCTATCATTCCTTGTATAAAGTCAGAGTTCCTTTGGTCGGTAGAGGCCTGCTACCACAACAAGGGGCTCCCTTTCACTCTACCCCCTGCCGCCCAAACCCTAACAGACGCATCAGACTGTGCATGGGGGCTCACTTGGCAGGGCAGTGCATTCAGGGCAAATGGAACCAGAGACGGATACACCTGCATATCAGCCAAAAAGAAATGTTAGCTGTACAGAATTCCCTGACAGCCTTCAAAGACTGCATCCTTCCAGGGCAATTATTGGTAAAGACAGACAACACCACAGTTATGTGGTACATAAACAAGCAGGGGGGAACCCACTCGTACCCTCTCTGCAGACTAGCCATGGCTCTGTGGAACACAGCCTTGAGTTTCCAAGTGCACCTACAAGCTCAGTTCCTGCCAGGCAAGCTAAATTCACTGGCAGACGACCTAAGCAGAAATCTCATGGACCCACACGAATGGAAACTGGAACCAAAGATATTCAATCTCTTGTGGAACAAATGTAGACCTGTTTGCCTCCCCTCAGAACTACCAATTGGACAAATTCTGCACAAGGACTTCCCACAGTCAAGCTTGGAAAGGGATGCCCTGTCCTTTACCTGAGAAAGTCTCGGTTTATGCCTTTCCCCCTCTGCGTCTCCTCTCGAAGGTTCTGCTAAAGATCAAACAAGACAAGCCAAGCACAATACCGATTGCACCAGACTGGCCACGCCAGCACTGGTACCCCTTCTTGCGCAGTATGACACTGCTAGAACTATGGCACCTGCCTCAGACCCCTTCCCTGCTGTCCCAGAAGGCGGGCCAGATTCTGCACCCTCAGCTTCAAACCCTAAACCTTGCAGCCTGGCTAATTCCTTGAGCTCTCCAATAGCATCCCTCAGTAAGCAAGTACAAGATGTCATTCTGGAGGCAAGAAGGCCTAGTACTAGAAAATCTTATGCTGAAAAGTGGAAAAGATACTGTTCTTAGAGCCAGACTCAGGGGATGGGCACAACGGTGCCCAACTTACCTCATATTCTTCAGTATTTAACAGAAATGCTCCACAAGGGCCTATCCTTCTTGTCAATTAAAATTCATGCCTCTGCCATTTCAGCACATTATAATACTGAGCCACACCTCTTCTCTCACCCCCTGCTAAAGCAATTTCTTAGAGGGGCCAAAAACTTAAGAACCCCCCAGGAGAGCCCTTACTCCAGACTGGGACCTTAACTTTGTATTGGAAAAGCTCACTCTCCCTCCGTTTGAGCCAGCTGCAACTGTAGAGTTGAAATTCCTTTCTTGGAAAACAACCTTCCTTCTAGCCATCATTTCAGCAAGAAGAGTGTCTGAATTGCATGCCCTCATGGCAGTGGAACCCTTCATTGTCTTCCATGCAGGCAGGGTTTCCATCAGGACCAGTCCTTCCTTTATGCCCAATGTGGTGTCTAGTGTGGCCCTAAATCAGTCCATTCATTTGCCTACCTTTTTCCCTAATCCACAAAACAACAGAGAACGGATACTACACTCTTTGGACATGCACAGACAACTTAGATTTTATTTGGACAGGACTAAGCCTCTCAGAAAATCTGAACTGCTGCTAGTTGGCTTTGCTGCAGGAGCAGAGGAGAAGGCCATTTCAAAGCAAACCATTTCTAAATGGATAGCCCATTGCACTTATTTCTGCTACAAGCACTATGGAAAACCTACACCACCGGGGATAAGATCACATTCCACCAGGGCTGCATCAACCTCTGTAGCCTTTCTCAGAGGAGTCCCTACCAGGGGCATCCTAGAAGCTGCTACCCTGGAGCTCTGTACATACCTTCACCACATTCCTATTTTTTCTATCCAGAGCTGGTTTTGCCACTGTAGTCTTGCAGGGCTTAATAGCTGGCCCTAATGCTCTCTAACTTTCTCCTCCCTTCCTTAGCTTTGGGAATCAACCCAAATGTGATGACTGCAACAGTGAAACATGAAGAACATAGTACAGTTGTGTACACTTACCATAAATGTAGATGTCTGAGTGTGTATTCACTGTTGTAGTCCTGGTTACCCTCCCTCCAGCCCCCTGACTTCTTCTCTTGGCTCTACCTTTCCTTCTTGTTTAGTGTATTTAAGTTTTCTGGTGTGTTTGCTTTTTGTTGGAGGTGTACCATAATATATAATTGCTTCCCACTGAGGGGGCACCTAACATTTGGGGCAAGAAAAACTGATGTAATGGCGTCGGCTACATGTTTTATATACCTGACGTCATGGAAGAAGAGACAGCATCTGATGCAGGAATCCGAGACTGGTATTCAGAATGGCTGAGGACTACCGGCAGGCAGATAACCCTAATGTGATGACTGCAGCAGTGAAACACAAAGAACATCATGTGCAGTGCTGTTGACTTTGGTTCTAGGAGTAATGAGATTATACAAACATGATCACACAATTACATCTCTCAAGCACCTACTTCTTGGTAACCTCTCCCCATCAATATGTAAGAAGTCAACACATATTCCAAAATCAGAATGCAACTCAAAAAAGCACTTCATCCAAGCCAAATGCTCCTGCTTCAACATAATATATAGCCTAACATCTCCTTTCCAAGTGTATTCTTGTCACTTATGATTCACTGAAAATTGACCCACTTTAGAAACTAACGTATATATTGTACATTACACACTTCTTGATTGTACACTGCACTGTCCTTGTTCACTAGAATGTGTATACGTCGTTATTTCTATGCAGCTAGTCTGAACTACTCTGTTATTGCTTATAGTTCTGTATTTTTTGTTTGTGAAATGCTTTGTTTTTTTCACCTGGGCTAAGCCTGCAATTAGTCATTATTGATCAGTGTGTGCGATGCCTGTACACTGAGTAACAGCTTAATTTCAGCTCTCCTGGTATTAAAACAGAAACTTAGAAAAGAAACCCAGTGAACCTGTCTTTTTTGGGGTAAATTTCACTAACTGGCTGGTATGTGCACTATCTGGATGCCAGCAAAAAATAAATACAAAGAACATGAAATAAAGTCAGTCACAAAAGGTGAGGAGAAAACACTGTCAAGGAAGAATTCTGCAGCTGTTCAGCAAAAAGCAGTGCAAACTCCAGCTTTGGAGCAAGACATAACTTCCAGTAATCTAGAGGAAAAAAAAAAGTCAAAGTTACTCAGAGTTGATTAAAATAAATGAAACACTGAAGTAGTATATCAACTCAAATAATAAAAAGCTGAAAAAAATGGAAGAAGCTTTAAACAGATATTTAGATGAGGTGATAAAACTGCAAACATCAGAAAAGGCTGTCTTAAGTATGTGACTGCTCAAGATGCAATGTTTAGAAAAATATATATAATTGGAGGATAGAGCATGTAGGGAAGACCTGAGATTATCTACTGTACCAGAGAAGTTGGAAGGAGCACACTATATTAATTTTATGAAAGCGCAAATGATTCCACAGCAGGAGTTGTTAATGGAAAGGGCGCATTGTGTGTATGCTCTAAACCTGGCCATGAGAAACCAACATAGACCTTTAATAGTAAAGATGCAATCCTACCAGCAGAAAGACTTGATTCTGACAAAACTTTGGCAAAAGGACAAAGTACTAAAAGTGGGAGACAGTAGAGTGTTTGTGGAAAATGATTACTCAGTGTACACCAGGCAGAAGACAAGTAAATTTATTCCAGTAGTCAGGAAATATTGAAAAGCAGGTGTGAGATTCAAGCTGCTATATCCAGCTATTTTCAGAATATTCCTTCCTGAAGGGTCAGAATCATTTTTTGATGTAGAACATCCTAAGGAGGAAATACAAAAGTTTATACAACAAAAAGTGAGCTATCAAACAGAAGGAGATTATGTTCCTTGATTTTCTGGTAATAAAGCCAATAAAGAGACTGTGTCAGTGAAACCTTTTCCAATGTTCCAAAAGAAAATGCTTGAGAGAGAGAGAGAAAAGCATACAATAGTTGACTAGAAAAAACAGGAGTGTGTTGGAACTGAAGCAGAGACTGGATTTTGGAGATGGAGATCAACATGAAGAAAACTAGCAACTCAGAATTTGACAACTGTGCGAGTACAAAGCATTAGTTATGTTTGAAACATGACAGAACAGGAAACCTGGAAATATTGGACTTGACTTGTAGGGAACTGTAAAGTATGTGCATTACTTCATGTCATTAATGTTTTGAGGAATACTTAGGAGAGGGGAAGAGGGGGGAAAGAGTTAACTGCAAGTAAAACAACATTTTGTTCTTAACAGTATTATTTTTGTAATGTGTGACACAAACTGCATACTATAAAGTAAAGCTTTCTCAGTTCTTTCTGAGTGTAATAGGGCTACTAAACTGAATAGGTGCCCCATTTTTTTTCTTATTCTTTCTTCAAAAAATGTAGGCTCTGCAGTGTAAAAAAGAGAAGAAAAGTCTGGAGAAAAGTACATGATACAAAATAAATGTATATGCTTTTTCTTACTCGTGCATAGTGGAATGACTGGATTAAGGCCCTTGGCGTGATCTAGTAGCACGTTTTAAGGGGAAGCCAATAAAAAAAGAACACAGAATATAAGTTTTCCTCTATAAAGTCAGTGAGACAAAATTGTGACAGAAAGACAAATTACTAAAAGTGGAAGAAAGTAGAGGGTTTGTGGGAAATAATTACTCCTCTTCTGCCTTGTGCACACTGAGTAAAGCAGAAGCAACTGTGTATCTGCTTCTCGTGTCTCTTTGGAGGTAATAAAAACAGAATACTTTTTTTTCAATGGCTAGGAAATGATGTTTTTTGAAAGCTTTCAAGTGTTTTTTTTTTTATCTGCGAGAGGAATAAAGCTAAAACAAAAACAGACAGCCCTTAGTAGAAGTAGAAGCATAGGCTGTACCATGTGTCTTAACATGGGTAACCTTTGTTGTAGGTTAAAGCCTATGAATATGGCTTTCATTCAGGGACAGTTATTTGTATTAGGTTTGAATGCCAATATTTAAAGATATATATAGTTTTGTGTGTTACTGTTAACAGGTTTTAGGGGTGTTCTGGGGGTGTTTTTTTAAGGTTTTCATGAAAACAAAAAAATTTGTAAGATGTGACATAGATTCAAATGGATATGAAAAGAAGCAACTGTATAAAAGATCAACCTGCCAAACATTAGTGTATGCATATAACACAAAAGCTGAAACTAGACCTTAAAATATGCTGTTGCACGTAACAGGTGGTAATCCATAACTTCTAAATATAATAATTTCTTTATTATCTTTAAATGTGAATGATTTCAAAGATGTATACAAAAATAAAGCGTAATGAACTATATTAAAAATGCACATTGCAAATAGGTATGCTAGAGGAGACACATTTGGAAAGAACTGAGAATGTAAATTTTATAAAGAGAGAATTTGAGGATGCTTATTCATTGGAATATCCGGGACAACGGAAAAAGAGAGTGCTTATATTAATTGCAAGAGTAGCTCCAATGGTTATACAAGAAGAAGAAAAAAAAGATGATGGATTTGTAGTACTAAGGGGCTACTGGTAAGGGAGGAGGATTACACTGACATGTATTTATATTCCACCTAAAACTGCTATAATGGAACTTAAGAAAATTCTGGGAGACATAATCGGCTTTCACCAGGGAAAATTACTTATAGGTGAGAACTGGAATTTGATTTGCAGCACTGAGTATGTATCTGGGGACCCAGAACAGAAAGGTACAAAAATGGGGCTAGGCTAGACAGAAGTTATAGTTCACACAGGAGCATATGCGTTTAATTAAGTTTTGATACACATCCAGTAATTATTTCAGATCATGCGCCAATAATAAATAAAAATGCAGGGTAATGAAATAGAAATGAATCCCTGACACTTACCCACTTATCTGTGAAAAAGAAAGCAATTTTAAGGAATGGGTAGCAGAAATTCTGTGGGAGTTATTAGGGAAGATACAAATTCCTTCTGAAAATATATCTAGGGATTGGGATAAAATTAAAGTGCAGTTTAAAAACACTATGGAAATAAAAGAAAGGGAGATGTGATCAGGAAATAGCAAGAATTGAGGGACTGACAAAGGTTAAAGTATTGCAGAATAGAGGGAATCTCCCAGAACAAGAAGGGGAGCATTTGCAGACTGCTAAACAGAAAATAAGGGATTCCCCTGATAATATGCATGAGTTTAGAAAGACTGCTGTTAAGCAACAGGTTTTTGATGATAACTCCAGCGAAAAAAAACTTTTAGCAGAACGACTGTGGCAATAGAAAGTACAAAGGATTGTTGCCAAGCTTAAGGAGCCTATAAAAAAGAAGATAACCAGAGATACAGGTATTAGATACATTTTGGAAATTTTATGAAAGTCTGTATAGAGAAGAGAAATCTGCAAATCAACTAAAGGTACAAATGGAAATGTTTTATGTAAGAATTAAAACATGTCAAGGTTAGAGGTAGTTGTGGCCCATTTGCTAACAGAATAGGAGGAGACCCATTATAGAATACAACATCCCCATTTGGTATGTACCTCTCAAGACATCTGCAACAACTGGAAAGGCTGCAGAAATACCTTACTAAAAGAATCACAGGCCTAAAGCAGATGCCCTACGCTGACCGCCTTAAATTTCAGCTATACTTGGTCGCATATCGTCTACTCAGAGGCGGTCTCTGCTGAACATACAAGGCCATGTTAAACCCAGAGCTGTTGCACATGCTACACTTAAAGAAATCCCAATCCCTCAGAGCCACATGCCCCAGGGATTTAAACCATATCACAATAAACAAAACATGCTGGAGGGATAGGTTTCTGACCCAGAGACTCCCCAGACTCTGGAATAGATTGCCCATACATGTCAAGCAGAGTGCCTCTTTGGCCCTCTTCAAAAGGAACCTTGACGATTGGATGGGAGAAAGTAAATTCACCCCGGGGATCACGTCAGTCGCCCTGCTAGACAGGGGTCCAGGGAAGTAAATATTGTGGGAAGAAATAGCCAGGGAATTGTTGTGGCTTGTATAGGTCCTAGGGCTGATGGCCTAGTACCAACCTATGAGAGGAGGAGACGAGATAAAAATCGTGATGTATATCCAGTCTACAGGAAAATCCCTAGGAATATATGGCATTCCACTGGACTTTTGGAAGCTAGGAGGAAAAAACGTGATAAAGATCTAGAAGGTTTTGTTTAACAATATTTTGAAATGAGAAGAAACCCCAACATCCTGGAAGAAAGTGGTGGTGGCTGTAAATACCTAAAAATGATAGACCCATCAGATCCAGCATGTTATAGGGCCATTACAATTCTAAATCATGACTATAAAGTGTTTTTCTATAATGGCCAAAAGAATGGAAAAGATATAGATCGGTGTGTTTTTTGGAGGGGAGGCAAACATTTGACAACATTAATAGAACAGTGATGATCCAGAGGGTAGCAGAATGTAAGAAAATACCACAATTGTTCATGGATCTTGATGCAGAGAAAGCATTCAGCAGAGTAAGCTGGGATTTTATGAGTAGGGCAGTTGAAGCATTTGCATTCCCTCATAAAATTGTAAGGTTGATTACAAGGACTTATGAGGTATCAGAGGTAAAAATTAAAGTGGGTGGGTTTCTTTCTGATAAGTTCTGATTGAGCAGAGGAACCAGGCAGGGGTGTCCTCTTCCCCTTTGTTATTTGTGTTCTATTTAGAACAATTGGCAAAGAAAATAAGGGACTCAGAAATTCCAGGATATAATTGGTATAGTAGTCAAGAAAAGCTGGCATTATTTGCAGATGACATTACTGTATACCTGATAAAACCAGAAAAGAAAATTTCAGTGTTGTGGGACATTTTTAGACGGTTTCAGGTGTTTGTGGGATACAAAATTAATGAGGATAAAACAAAGGCGATAACTGTTAACTATGTACCCACGGACAAATTGATACAGCAGGACTCGTATTTATGGGGACATGATAAAATGAAGTACTTAGAAGTATGGATTAAAAAGGATTCTATTATGGCCACCAAGGATATATGGGAATGGACTAAAAAGATGATACAAAAACTGAGAAATTGGAAACTGTTTTATGGATAGCAAAATACAAGCAGTCAAAATTATTTTTGGTTCTGAGTTTTATGCGCAGTTCAGACATGTTTTTCTCGACCAGAAAAGAAGTTGCCGATAGCAACTAAAAGTTAAAGGATTTTATCTGGGAAGGGAAGAGGGCAAGAGTCAATTGGGATAAGCTGATCCTTACAAAAAAACAAGGTAGTTTGGGATTACCTGATTTGAAGCAGTATTTCAGAGCTACACAGTAAAGGGTCCTATACATAACACAAGCAGAAACCTATAATTCAAAGTGGAAAGGGATGACAGTGAAATGGGGAACCTCAAGAAACAAGGAGAGTCTGGGTTTTGGATGCAAATCTTTAAGAATAACAATAACCATACAGGATATTATATTCATAAAGTAGCAGAAAGTCTAAGAACTAAGCCAACACAGGAATGGAGAAAGGAGATTCTGCCGATAGGGATGCCTGTAATTAGGGATACAGACAGTAGGTAAGAGGGGGCTGGAATTTACTAGAGAAAAATGGCAAATGAACCAAGGTATTCGGACCAAGTAATTACAGAGGGAAAGGTAATAGAATGGGAAGTGGCCAATAATTTATTTGGTCTGCAGGGTGGAGATTTCCTTCCCTATCAAGGATTGATATCGGAGTATAGACAGAAAAAGGAATGGGGGATCATAAGCGAAAGACCAGCACTGGTAAGAGTTTTTGATAGAATCTAGAACAGAAGCTGCTGTTAAAAAAGGGATAATTAGTAGAGCATATAAAATATTGCATGATAACTATTAGAATCCCTCAGAGGAGGTTAGAAAGGATTGGATAAGCACAAAGAAACAGTGGGGGCTATATGTATGACTCCCAAATATGCAACAAAATCTTGAAAATTGTGTTTACATAGGTATTTTTATACCCCAAAAAGACTCCAAAGAATTTTTCCTTGGGTTGATGGCAAATGTTGGACATGTGATTGGGAAGAAAGAGAAAACTTGGAACGTATATTATGAGAGTGTAAGACTTTACAGATTTTTAAAAATTGCTTGCAGACTACTCTGTCAGAAATATTGGGTGCGCAAATTGGTATAACTAAGGAAATTCTTTTTTTCAGCTTGATACAGAATCAGAATTGCCTTAATATAGTAAGGCCTTGCTGAGTCTAATTAATGGTGGCTGCCAAAAAAGCAATTACTAGAAAATGGAAATCAAAGTCTAAACCAACTTTATATATTAACAGAGAGAAAACAACTGGAAATGGAGATCTTTAGAAAAGGGTAGGAGCAAATTACATAGAAAAAAATAAGAATCGTGGGATCAATACATGCAGAATAATGTTTTGGAGGAGGAATGAAGAGTAAACGAAGGCAGGATTTGAATAAGCTGTGTAGTGTTCGACTGAAAATGACTGGATACTTTATAAGTGATGTATAATGTTTGCAACTAGAAATATGTGACTCTGGTTTGTTTTCATTTATATAAATGTATTATTGCCTATATCATAATAATTTTAATGATATTTCTTGTTTTAAAAAAATGGAAATTTTTGAAACCATTCACGCAGAAAAATGGTTTGGAGGAAGAATAAGATTTAAGAGAAGGTAGTCTGTCGATAATTTATATAATGTTGTTTAGATTATATGATATATAAGGTGTGCTATCATAATGTGGAATATCACTTACTTGAAACTGGGTTGGTCGAATGAGATTTGTCAAATTTTCGTAATGCCAAACTGAAAGTGATTGAAGTTAAATTAGCGAAAGTGAGTATTCATTCACTGATATGAGGTAGGCGTTATGAATGGAGAATGCAGTACAGTGCAGATCAGGAAGTTTACCCTATTCCTCACTGTAATACGATCTCTGAGTTGGTATATTTGATTTGCAGGGGATGTGGGGGCACAAACACAGAATTTCGATTATGGAATTGCTGAAGTTCGAATGTCTGTCATCGCTGTTGTCATTTTCAACATTGTAAAATTCCAACATTACAACTTTCAACATAGTGATTAGAGTATTTGATCAAAAAATATTATTTTCAACATTATTAAACTGATATGTAATAATGTACATGATATATAGTACTTGTAAATGTAAACTTTTTATTATGGTTTGATTGGTTTTATATAAATGTAAGTTTGCCTATGTTACAAGTGATAATTCAGTAAAGGTGTTTAATAAAAGTATTGCTCAGTGTACTACCTCAGCAAACAAAGCTAAATAAATAAATGCAATTATTTTACTGAAGAGAAAATGTAGGTAACTCTGCAAGTTATTTTTTGTGTGTATTGTACTATTGTGTAGAGCTAAAAACAGTTAAGAGTTTGCCAGGTTTAAAACTGCTCTGTTTACAGCTTTCTAGGCAAAATGAGAAACGACAAAAGAGAGGATTCAGCATTTTAGTTCAGCCTTTCCACAGTTTTCAGTGAACATCAAATGTTCCACCCCTCAGAGTACCAGAAGAAACCAGTGTTTGGAAAAGTGCAGTCTCCTTATGAAACAAACAGGAATTTAAAATAACTCCACAAAACTTTCTTCAGCTATTTTGACCAAAAACAGTTTTTACAGTATTTTCCTGTTTGCAGGATAAACTGATGATGTTCTTCGTGTTTCACTGTTGCAATCATAACATTTGGGTAATCTGCTGGCAGGGTTGCCCTCAGTCGGCCTGAATTCCAAAGTCTTGGGTCCTGCGTCAGTTGCTGTCTCCTCTTCCATGACATCAAGGGTATAAAACATGCAGCCGACGCCATTTTCTTTAGTCTTTCTTGCCGCGCGGTGCCTGAAGCAGAAGCCTTTCGCAAGTGCCGGTCGGCCGACTACTGAAATATTCGAGTTTGAGCTTCAGAACCGAAGTCTTCACTAAAGCTAAGTACCCCGTTGGGGAAACTTTTTTTCTTGCTTTTTACCGGTCAGAAAAAGTTAATAATTGTATTACTTGTGGGAAGGAAATACCTCATAAGGATTTCCATTTATACTGTATTCCTTGCCTAGGCCCTGATCACAATGTGCCTGGCTGTCGGTTTTGTGCTAGATTTAACCAACGCACTATTAAGCATCGGTATACTTTATTTTGGAAACAGATTTAACTACCAAGAACTGTCGTCGGATAGCTATCCGACTACCGGAGTACATAAAAAACGCAAATAAAAGGACAGAGAAAGGCAGTCGAGATCCAAAACCGACGACGAAGCTTCTCCTAAGCCAGTCGCCAGTACTCAGTGAGGTGCTTTCGCAGCCCCTGATACCCGCTACCTTTGAGTCGCAGGCTTCTACTAATACCCATGTGGAGTCCGGCATGCTGAAAGATACTCAAGGTATTGGACCTACGGATGTATCTCCCTCGGATGGGTCCGGAGCCGCTAAGCAGGCACTGGCTTCTGAGGGTGTATTCAGACCTCAACATTTGTATATCAAACCGGCGACAGCTGCAAAACCAAAGACAAAAGCAACTTCTAAAACTAAAAAACTGACACATGAGCCACGTGCACAGGCCTCTATGCCTAAAAAACAGATGATCAAAATGGCTGAAGACCTTATTACCTTGATCAGGGGTACCCATCCCCCTCCTGATGAGGCCTAGGCAAGACACTGATTATGAATCTTCAGATCAGGTTTCTATTTCTTCTGATTCCTCTTCTGATCAGGAATTATCTATACCTCCCTATGAGGATTCTGATGCTGAGGAGTCTATTCCGTCTGCATCTCCTCCTGAGGATTATTAATTTGGAGAAACCTTGCATACTTTGAGGGAACATTTTCACTGGGAGAGTCCAGACATCTCAGAATCAAAAAAGAGGCTCAGGGATTTCCTTCTTCTCTGTCAGCACAGGCCTTTAGCCATTCCCCCTCTTTTAGACATTGTGGATGATGTGTTTTCGGAGTCAAGTTGGTCTCCTGACTCCTTACCTCCAGCTCCCAGTAAGCCTGAAAGATATTAGTGTCCCTGACTCACATACATTTTTATTTAGAAACCCTGCTGCTGATCCTGAAACTATTTCACAGGGTCCAAAGGGAGTTTAAGCCTCAATAGCAAAAAAATCCTACCCCCTCTGACAGAGATTCAAGGGCACTGGACAGATGGGGAGAAAAGGTTTATACATCTGCAACCTTGGCAATCAGGGCCTTAAACTGTCAGTTTCATATGCTTAAGTACCAACAACATGTCATGGAATTGCTGAAACAGAAAATTATGTTGATTTCAGAATGTGCAGAAAATAAAGAATTGCCGGAATTATTGCATGCAGCTGAACAAGTTGGAAGGCATACTTTGCAATGTGGTTTTGATTCCTTAGAGGCCTCCTGCAGGGCCGCAGTTACTGGATCTGTGATTAGGTGGCATGCCTGGTTAAAGGAACAAAATTTACCTAATCATGTTAAAGCTAAATTGCTAGATGCACCTTTACAGCATGATACTCTGTTTGGTATTAAGGCAGAAGAGGTTTTAAAGAAAATGGAAGACAAAGCTAAGTCTATGCAAACTGTTAAAGACTTCTTACAAGTGCAGCCACCAAGATTCAGTAGACACTGGCCTACCAAAAATTGGTCCTTTCCTGTGTCAGACAGAGCTCAAAGGGACAAATCCAGATGCCCTAAGGGTTCCAGATACCAGGCGCAAGATTCATACAGGTCAAAGCAATGGGGCACTTCCACCTCCAAATCAGGAGGCGATAAAGCGCAAACATACAGAAAGCAATCCCAATGACTTCCCTCTGCCTACACCAAGCACTTATCTTTTGGCAGCACCCATAGGGGGGAAAATTAGCACTTTTTGCTCAAAATTGGCAGTTAATAACCCAGGACAAGTGGGTATTTAACATCGTATCACAGGGATACAGATTCCATTTCCACACTCTGCCAATGGCAAATGGTTGGCCAGATCTGCCAAAAAATCAATGGGCAGAGGCACAGAAACAGGTTACGTCCCTCATGGATATGGGGACCATTCAGACAGTACCAGAACAGGAAAAAGGACAAGGTTTTTACTCGACTGTTCTTGGTACCCAGAAAGGAGAAGGCCTGGTGGCCAATACTGGATTTATCGATTTTAAACACATACCTGGACATTCCAAAATTCAAAATGCTGACTTTACGGCAGCTTCTGCCCATGCTGGGCAAGAATGCTTGGCTGGTGACTTTAGACCTAAAAGAGGCATACCTGCATGTCCCAATAAGACAATCGTGCAGAAGATACCTCAGATTCAAGGCTGGCTTAATGCATTACCAATTCTCTGCATTGCCCTTTGGCTTATCTACTGCGCCCAGGGTCTTTACAAAGTGCCTAGCACCAGTAATTGCATTTTGCAAACAGACGTATACAAATATATCCTTACTTGGACGACTGTCTCATTCAAGCAGAGAACAAGGACACTCTTCTTCGACACCTGGCGTTTGTGAAAAGGCTTCTAACTGGTACCCTCTCAAAAGATAACATTCCTGGTTGCAAGCTTGAATACAACTGCCCAGATGGCTTACCTCACGCCAGACAAGCAAAGGCAACTGACTACTTACTTCAAACTGATGGCAACAAAAACCCAGTCTTCTGCAAGACAAATTCTGCAGGCTGTGGGCTTCATGGCATCCTGCATCCTACTGATTCCATATGCAAGACTGCATATGAGGAAACTTCAATGGTACCTAAAAAATTTATGGAGTCAACATTCTCACAGTCTGGAAACAATGATTCCTCTCATTCCCTGCCTGCAACAGGAGTTTCTATGGTGGGCAAAGGCATGTCACCAAAACATGGGACGGCCATTCACTCTACCCCCTGCTAGCCAAACCATAACAGACACATCAGGTTATGCCTAGGGGGTCCACATGGCAGAAAGGTGCATTCAGGGCATATGGTCACCAAAACGAATGCCTCTGCATATCAACCAGAAAGAGATGCCAGCTGTTCAAAATGCCCTAACAGCCTTCAAAGACTTATTTCATCCAGGACAACTGCTGATAAAGATGGACAACACCACAGTCATGTGGTATATAAACAAGCAAGGGGCACACACTCATACCCCCTCTGCAGATTAGCCATGGAACTGTAGAACACAGCTTTGACCTACCAAATACATCTTCAAGCTCAATTCCTGCCAGGAAAACAAAACACTCTGGCAGACTATTTAAGCAGAAACCTTATGGATCCTCACGAGTAGAAACTAAATCCACAAGTCTTCAGCATGATAACAGAGAAATGGGGGAGCCCAGACATAGATCTATTTGCCTCTCCTCAGAATTATCAACTGAAAAGATTCTGCACAAGGACTCATCACAGACAAGCATGGAAAGTGGACGCCCTATCCTTCAGTTGGAAAAACCTATCATTTTACGCCTTTCCTCCTCTGCCTCTTCTCCCCAAGGTCCTCCTAAAAGTCAGACAAGAGAAACCAAAGATGATACTAATTGCCCCGGACTGGCCCCGCCAATACTGGTACCCAGTCCTATGGAACTTGTCTCAATACCCAGCTTGGACCTTGCCTCAAAGACCACAACTACTGTCCCAGCAAAACAATCAGATCCTGCACAATCAACTATAGACTCTGAACCTGGCAGCATGGCTGATCATGTAGTCATAAAAACAACACCTCTCAGTAAAGCTGTGATGGATGTCATTTTGGAAGCCAGAAGGCCAGGTACTAGAAAATCTTATGCTGACAAATGGAAGAGATTCTGTGTTTGGAATCAAGCACAAGGAACTGATGCAGCAGAACCAAATATTCCTCAGATATTGCAATACTTAACTGAGATGCTTGACAAAGGCCTATCTTTCTCATCAATTAAAATCCATGCCTCTGACATTTTGGCTCATTATAATACAGACCCACCAATCTTTCCTCATCCTTTACTAAAGCAGTATCTTAGAGGAGCCAAAAATTTAAGGCCTCCTAGAAGATCACCATTGCCTGCATGGGACCTCAATTATGTGTTGGAAAAGCTCACCCTGCCTCCATTTAAACCAGCTGCTACCACTGATATAAAGTTCTTATCATGGAAAACAGCTCTGCTACTAGCAATTACTTCAGCAAGAAGAGTTTCAGAGCTACAGGTCCTCATGGCTGTAGAGCCTTTTATTATATTTTACCCAGACAGGGTATCTCTGAGGAAAAATCCTACTTTTATGCCTAAGGTGGTTTCCAGTGTGGCTCTTATAGGTTCATAGGTTTATACTAGGCTATCTGCCCTAGGGCATTTACAATCCTAGCCAGAGTGTGTTTGGCTTTCGCCACCCATTTTAAATTAATCTTCTATGCCCTTTTTCAAGGTTAGTATACTGTGCCTCTGTCTAACAGTGACACAGAAGTGATACCCAGGGTAAATCTACGATCTCCCATCCACTCATCAAGATTCCTCTTGAAGAGAGTCAATGAGGGACTCTGCCTAACCTGGACTGGGATTTTATTCCAGAGTGAGGGGAGCCTCTGGGTTATGAATCTGTCCCTTCAGCATGTCCTATTTATTTCATTGCTGAGGTTCAAGTCTCTCGAGCGCGTAGCTCGATGGGATTTGGATTTTCTGAGGTGCAGCATATCCATTAATTCCGGGTTGGACATGGCTTTATACGTCAGGCACAGATCGCCTCTGAGCAGGCGGTATGCCACTGAGTAGAACTGGAGTTTCTTTAACTGGGCAGCATATGGCATCTGTTTGAGCCCTTTGATCCTCTTGGTGAGGTACTTTTGGGGTCTTTCCAGTTGCTGCAGGTGTCTGGTAAGGTACATCCCAAAGGGCATTGTACTCAATTATGGGCCTGATGAGGGATGAGTAAAGAGGCACGATGACCTCCCCTGATCTATATGTGAATCCCTTCATGATTAGGTGGGCTATATAAAATGTTTTTCTAATCACTTTGGCCACGTGGTTGTCGAATGAGAGATTGCTATCAACTTGGGTCCCCAGGTCCCTAATTACTTCTTCCGTACTTAATGGATTACCACCTATGTGGTAATTTGTGGGTACTTTGTTTTTGCCAAAGGGGATGACTATACACTTTTTGGCGTTTAGCTTGAGGCCATGGCTCTGGCACCAGTTGTCTGTTTCTATGAGGCCCTTTTGTAGGATGCTTGTGTCAGTTGGAAAGTCAGTTATGGCACCCAGTTTGCAGTCATCTGCGAACTTGGTCAGCCACAGTCCTTCCGTGTTGGCCTGTACCTCTGAGAAATATATACTGAACAAGAGAGGTCCCAGGACTGAGCCTTGTGGGACGCCACTTGTAACTGGTTTGGAGTCTGACATGGCTCCAGCAATTCTAACCATGTGGGTTCTGTCCTTGAGCCAGTTTGCAACCCATCTAGTGACATAGGGGTTTATATTTAAGCTGGTGAGCTTATCTATAATGCCCGAGTGGGGTATTGTATCGAAGGCTTTTGCGAGGTCCAGGTAGGCTGTGTGGATCACCTTCCCTCGTCAATGGCCTTGGTGACTGTTTCAAAGAAATCGACCAGGTTTAAGAGGCAGGATCTGCCCTTAACAAAGCCGAACTGGGTAGGATCCAGTGTCTGTAGGTCCCCAATATCTTTATTTATGAGGTCCATGATGATCCTTTTCATAGCTTTGCAGACCAAGCTAGTCAGGCTTATGGGGCGATAGTTTCCAGGATCTGTTGAGGCACCACCTTTGTGGAGAGGGACCATTGTTGCTGTACGCCACTCTTTGGGTACATATCCTGTAGTAAGGCGGAGATTGAACAGTAGTTTTATGTTTGGGTTTAGTTCTTCTTGGAGTTCATGTAGGACGCAGCCCGGGACACCGTCTGGTCCCAGCAGCCCGGGACACCGTCTGGTCCCATTGATGCTGTGTTTTTTGCTTTGGAGAGGGTGGCTCTTACCTGAGCATCTGAGATGTCAGAGGGGCAGCACTCTGCTGGGATAGATATTTGCCTTTTTGGTGGGGAAGGGGGGGAGAAGTTTGCGCTGAACCTGTCAGCTAGGATGTTGGCAATGTCTGTGGGTTCGGTGAATATTTTGTCATTTTGGACTAATTCTGAGCATATCTGGGAATTCCCACCCAGGTTCCTAACATAACTAAAGAAAACCTTGTGATTATCCCTAGTGTCCTGTGCAATTTTTCTCTCGAAGCTGGCCTTAGACGATTTTATGAGTGCCCGTAGTTTTTTGTAATACTGATCAGAGATGCCTTCCCTTTTTGGGATTTTGCTCTATCATGTAGTAGCTTCCTCCTTCTGTTGTATAGTTTGTTTATGGCTGGGGTCCACCAGACAGGACGCCTGCCTTTGGAGGAATGGGTCTTGGTTTTATTTGGGATTGCATGATCCATGCATTCCTGAAGGTGTTCATAGAATGCGTTTATAAAGGATTCTGCGGTCTGGGCCGTATTTTCCACAGGCCCGGGGGCCTTGAAAGATTCCACCTCGGTTTTGAGGAGTGTGAAATTTGCTTTAGAGAAGTTTTTCACTGTGGTTTTCTGGGAAGGGGCTGGGGTCAGGATGTGAATATCTAGTGAGATTAGTTTATGGTCTGATCTTACCAGTGAGGGATACACTTCTGGTCTGGAGCATAGAGTCCCCATGTTGGTGATGATCAGGTCCAGTATGTTTTCCCCTCTTGTGGGAGTGGTAACAAGTTGTTCCATAGCATTTGAGTTTATAAATTCTAGGAACCTTTGGGCTAGGGTGTTGGAGCTAGAGTAATGCTCCCAGTCTATGTTTGGGTAGTTGAAGTCACCCAATATGATGGTGTTTGGAGAGACCTTCATATTTTCCAGTGTTCTCAGGAAGGCCGAGTGGGGTTCCTGGGTTTGGGAGGGTGGTCTGTAGCAGGCTATAAACTGGAAGGCAGTTTTACCCACTGTTAACCAAACAATTCATCTGCCAACCTTTTATCCAAATCCGCAGAACAAGGGGGAGAGAATTCTGCATTCCTTGGACGTACACAGACAGCTAAGATTCTACTTAAGCAGGACTAAAGCTTTAAGAAAAACTGAGCAATTACTAGTGACATATGCTGCAGGATCAGAGGGCAAGGCTATTTCAAAGCAGACAATTTCAAAGTGGATAAGCCACTGCATCCGTTTTTGCTACTTACACTATGGTAAACCTGTGCCCAGGGGCATTAGGTCTCATTCCACCAGAGCTGCAGCAGCCTTTCTAAGGGGAGTACCAACCAAAGACATTCTAGAGGCTGCTACTTGGAGTTCTGTTGACACCTTTACAAAGCATTATCATTTGCCTCTTTACTCTAAATCCAGAGCAGGCTTTGCCACTGCAGTTCTGCAGGGCCTTATACCCGCTCCTAATGCTGTTTAGCTCCAGCCCCCCAACCATAGCTTTGGGATTCTACCCAAATGTAATGACTGCAGCTGTGAAACACGAAGAACATAGTACAGTTGTGTACACTTACCATAAATGTAGATGTTCAAGTGTATTCACTGTTGCACTCCAGGTTACCCTCCCGCCATCCCCCTGTCATTCTGGAGTTTATCTTTCCTTCTCTATCTTCTACAACCTATGTGGTGCATTTGCTTGTAGATGAAGGTAAAGTTTATATTGATGCATATATATATATATATATATATATATATATATATACATATATCTACATGGTTCCCTATCAGAAGCCTGAAACACTATAAGCCTGAAAATCAAAATCCTGAAAACTAAAGCCTGAAAATTCAAAATCCTGAAAACCCAAAATCCTGAAACTCAAAATCGTGAAAACACAAAATGGACATACTGACGTCATTGTGGCTTTGCTGTTGTTAGCCCTGTGGTGTTAGGTCATGCGTTGGGTTCAGGTAAGTGTGCGGTTGGTTTTATGTTAGGGTTAGGGGCGGTTTAAGTGAGTTAGGGTTAGGGCGCAGGTTAAGCATGTATGCAATAGTGACAAATATTGGGGTTAGGGGCGGTTTAAGTGAGTTAGGGCACGGGTCAGGTGAGTGTGCGATAGTGACGGACCTTAGGGTTAGGGTCAGGGTCAGTTGGTAGATATTAGTGTCTTTATAGTGACATATTAGCATTATTTGTATTTTCAGGATTTTGAGTTTCAGGATTTTGGGTTTTCGGGATTTTGAATTTTCAGGCTTTAGTTTTCAGGATTTTGATTTTCAGGCTTATAGTGTTTCAGGCTTCTGATAGGGAATCATATATATATATATATATATATATATATATATATATATATATATATATATATATATTTTTTTTTTTTTTTTTTTTTGCTACCATTTTGGGGGCACCAGACATTGGGGGCAAGAAAAACTAAAGAAAATGGCGTCGGCTACATGTTTTATACCCCTGACGACCTGACGTCATGGAAGAGGAGACAGCAACCAACGCAAGACCCAAGACTTTGGAATTCAGGCCGACTGAGGGCAGCTTGCCAGCAGATTACCCAAATGGTAATGACTGCAACAATGAATACACTCGAGCATCTACATTTATGGTAAGTGTACATAACTGTACTTTTCCAGCCTTTCATGAGACTTCTGCAATATGCAGTGTAGTAGTTTTCACCTCCTCCTGGTTTCAAGGATGCACTCCAAAGTTATTCTTACAAGGCACCTTTAGATAACCATCGTCATTCCCTGGAGACTCCACTTGGCTTCCTTTCAAAGTTTGTGAATTAGGAATAACCTTTGCAGGGGATTGCCTGCTTTTCTTTGCTTTCCGCATACTACACGATAAGGACAAGGCTACCTGTACTGCAGCAGCCAGGGTTTTGTCCCTGACTTAGCAGTCACAATATTACAATACAAACACGTGGACTTGATATTATTTTATTGGGAAGAGGTATAGAACAGATTCCATACATCACCTAAAACATCCCATGTACATGTTTTTTGTATAGTTTGCAAAAAACTTTAAGGCTTGTTTTAGACTTTTTATACTCCAGGATGG
Organism: Protopterus annectens; assembly: GCF_019279795.1. NCBI lineage: Eukaryota > Metazoa > Chordata > Ceratodontiformes > Protopteridae > Protopterus > Protopterus annectens. The sequence goes on from NC_056733.1 coordinate 1,295,228,712, forward strand.
AGCAGTCCCTCACACAAAAGCAGAACAGTTTAACAAAGTGGGGAGCATTTCAAAATGTCTTGGATAACAACAACTTTGTAGGATTATGTGCTTCAACAGGCCACCGTCTGTACTTCATTCATCAAAACATTTTCACATTTTTATGGAACTTTGCTTTAGAATATTAGCTTGAAATATAGGTCAACACCAACCTAATGCTGTGATTTATACCTTTTTTGTAGTATAATTTTGTTGTATTCTAAAATCTGTTGTATTTATTTGTTTGCTTTTGTTGACTAGGTAGATGGGACTGATCCTGCA
>NC_056733.1:1295229511-1295349511 GCF_019279795.1 Protopterus annectens
GGAAAAATTTTTTAAAGCTTGAGATAGCACAAAAATTGAGAAGCTGGAGGCTCTTGATTATTGATATTAAGATGTAGACAGTGAAAATGTTTTAGTCCCTTTAGTCTTGTATACAAGTCAAACCTATTTTTATCAGCCATAAAAGTTGATGGTGAGAAAGGTGAAGGAATTTATTTGGAAGAAGATGACGAATTAAGTAGTATTAGTTAATACTCCCCATAGAACAATGTGCTTTAGGGTTACCAAATTTGAAAAGTAGTTTAGAAATGAGCAGTTAAGGCTCATCATGTACATACCTCAACAGAAGGTTATAAACCAAATAAAAGAGGTGATGATGAAACAGGAGTGGAGTCTGAGAAGTAACGATTGAGTAGAATTTTGGAATCTAGTCCTTAAAGAGAATGATGATGGCCATACAGAATGTTATATTCAGAAATGAAGTATGCTAGGAACTAAGCTAGCATGGGAATGAAGAAAGTAGATTTCACCAACAGAGGTGACTGCAAGTAGGAGTATAGGAAACTGGCAAGAGTGAGCTGGAAATTGGCAACGGAATAAAGATATTAGGAACAATTAACTCTGGTGAGAAAGATGTAAGGGATGAGACTAAGCCATTGTTTGGACTGCAGGTTAGAGACGGTCTTCACTGTAAGGGACTCATGCAGAGTATACTCAAGAAGAAAGTGATAGGGAATTGCTAAGTGAAAGACCAGCTCTGTTAGTTTTTAGTTGATTGTAGAAAATAGCTGCTGTTGAAAAAGGATAATTAGTAAGGTGCATGATAACTATAAGAATGAATCACGTTTGAAGAACCCTTCTCCTTGAAACTTGCACATTGATTTACTGGCTTGTCCATTCTTTGTTCATGCTGGCTGATTGCTAGCTCTAAAGTTAGTCTCTTGAAATATGGTTTTCTTAGTGTCAGTAACCTCTGCCACAGAATATCTGAGCTGGAGGTTCTTGGATATAGCTGTATGGTGCTCCTCCCGGATTGTCTACCCCTGAGAAAACTAATCAATCAGTCTATATCCTGAGAGTGGTTTCAGAACTGTCTTTAAACCAATCCATTCATATCCCAGTTTTTTTAGAGTTATAATCCCAGGAGTGGGGGGGTTAGATGGGTGCCTTTCAAACCTTAGATTGAGATTGCACAGTCATATCAGGTTTTACCTAAGAAGGATGTAAGAATTCATGAAGGCAGATGGATTGTTTGTCTACTTCACTGCAGGTGAGGAGGAGCTTGCGGTGACTTAGCAAATTTTATCCATATGGAGTGCTTACTGTGTTGTCTTTTCCCATCATGTGGATAACTTCTCATTTGACACTACTGATGTAAGAGGCAAAGTCTTCTACAGTGTGACTACTCATCAAGTATTTGCTTCAGTAGAAGGCCAAGAAAAAAAATCTCGATTGTGGGCATGTGTGTCACAGACAGCTGGTCATTGGTTGACACCTTCATCAAGCATTATTCTGACTTGATTCCTAGGAGTCAAGCCTCACTTGGCACCTTATTGCTTTAAGATTCCACCTTCTGAGCCTTGCCTTTTGACCTTCCTTTGCTCTGGCCTCCTGGAGGCTTTGTTTTTCACTACTTTCAATTTTTTCCTTAATGGTTGCATCTGATTTTAAAAGACCTCTCCAGTGGGTAAGAGATGTGACCTTTACTGCAGCAATTGGTCTGTGAGAGGACCCTCTGCAGTGGATGCTTACTACTATCTTCCTATGTCAGTGTGTCTGGATGGCCCCTCCATCTAGCATGTGTAGATGGATTTTTTTGTATGTTCAGCAAGTGTATAATTTTATGTTGTGCATTTTGCATTTTGTTTTGACTTACTCAGTGTATGGAGCTTATTTTTGCAGAATTGTATGCGTCATAGTTTAGGTAAAAATATGCATGGAAAATATTTAAAACTGCAGGCCTGCCATTTGCTAATTTGTTGCCTTACTTTATTGTGACATCTAAGTGGCCACAAGTTGTAGTTTGATGCCAGAGCCCACTTATTGAAGCAGTTTGAAATGGTATTGAAGTTTTATTGTAAGTCATAATGTAAAATGACTAGAAATTCATCTAATCCTGTATAACTTTATAGTCTTATTCATTAAGTATGAAGTTAATGATTAGTTCATTAAAAGGTATTTTTGTTTGTTTTTGGACTAGGAAAAAGAATCAACAGAAGACTACAATGTTGCCTGCATATTAACACTTCCGCCATACCAGAGAAGAGGATATGGCAAGCTACTTATTGAGTTCAGTAGGTATTATGTTTTCCTTTTTTCAGATTATGCACATTTACATCACAAATTAGAACATTTTTCTTCCTGGCTCTGTGGCATAGAGGGATGAAGCCCTGACTATAACCCAGACTACCCAAGATCGATTTATATGTTCAGATACTGGGGAAACTGACCGGGGAGGATGGGAGTGAATACTTGCTCATCCATCTTGAGAAGGGGGGGGGGGTTGCATTCTATGCACAGCATTAGGGGTCTGGGATGTGCTAGTCCCTGTAAGATTCTGCTTATGCAGCAGCTTTCATGGGGTGTGGGTGGGGATATGTATCCTCACAGGGGGAGACATAGCAAAGGGTTAAAGTCTGAAAGTAGGAAAGAATCCTGTGGCTGCCTGAATGATGGTAACACCATAAACAGCTCTCACTCCCACTGACGTGAAGTGGCTGTGACTAGATGGTTGGCAGGCATGGGGCCTGATGAATGTCATAAAGAATAGAACAGTCTTATCTACATTATGCTTTCTTTCTAATTGTTGGGTGCTTCAATATGTAAATATGCATATTCTTTCAGGAGGACCATAACATTTGATTTTATCTACCTTTTATTACCCATATGGAGTTCTTTATCTTTCCCAATTTTCCAGTGAGTACCCACAATGGTTTTATCACCCATGAAATTACTGATGCAGGCAGCTTCACTTTTCCATGTTTAATATAGATTATGTGCTGTCTTCAGTTCTTTTCAACATGTGAGTACCAAGACTTACATGCAGTGGCCATTTTTGTATAAAAAATCATTGTTTAAGATGAAACTGTTCTTTACATTGGAGGAAGTGCAATTGTATTCTCCCCATAAACCCACCAAGTATGCTTGACTGTGGACAAATAGCACCAATGTCTTGTGTTTCGGTCCTGTCACTAAGTGCTTTGTTACAACCTTTTGAAGTATAGTTAGCACTAATACCAGATTAGAAGATTGAAAGCACTTCGTTGTTATCATTCTAAGTATGCTTAACATTTCTAAAAATGTAGGCAAAGAAAAAAATGGGAGTTCTAAGCATAAAATATATAGAGAGAGTAACAGCAAAAGCAGGGAGAGAAAAAAGTCAGGTCGGATAAGCCTGAAACAATTCTGAAAACTAAGAAGGTAGTAGAATCCACTAAGAAATGTAAGTTCAGTTAAGACAAGGGTAGGTCTAATTTGACTGCTTCCCAAAAGAGAGATTATAAGCTAGTTGCAAAACTACCAAAAGAAAAGTCTCCAATTTGTGTGTTTACAAATTTAAAAATAAACTGCATCTTTGTCAGTATTTACATCAGAGTCATCTAGAAATAATACTGTTAATACAGGTGATGGAAAATCTGGAATGTGTTGAAGATGAGCTTAAAGTTACCACAGAAGGAAAGCATCCTGTAATCATGTTCCATAGAAAAACTGGAGATCCATTAAATTGCCCCTAGGTGTGAATATTTGCATGGCTAGTGATGGATTGTCATCCCATTCAGGATGAGTTTCTGTCTCTTGTGCTCAAGTGAGAAGATAGGTTTCAGCTTCTCCATGACCCTGTGTTGGATTAAGCAGATAATTGGAGAATAAATGAATGAATGTTTAAATTGTTTGGGGAAATGGTAAAGCAGAAATACGGACCTGTGCTGGTTTGTGGACTAATAATATGCTTATTTTCCTAGTAGAGAAATGAAAACCAGAGAGTAAAAGAAAACATGCATGAAGATTTTCATCATATTGATTACTGCTGAAGTAGCCTTATCTATATGGGTTATATCCTGCCAAGGATATAACAGTTGGCAAGCTTCCAAAGATTTAGGGCACCCTCCATGCTCCCAAACTGTTAGTTCAAGCTGAGCTGACTAAAAGATATGTTTAAGAACAAAGCCCTTCAGAGATTTATTGATGCCAAAGAGTACACTTCTCTGAAGCTTTTGAGGATCGATGGTCGGCTTGTGCTTTCCTTTGCTTGGCAGATAAATTTCATTTGGGGGAAAACTTCAATTTTCTTAATTTTGTTGATACTTTTATTACTTTTCTGTTCAGGAAAGTTATTTTAAATCGAGTGTTGTGTTTAATGGACTGTCTCAAGACCATAACATACTTTTAAATGGAGTGCTAATGTTTTCTGTCAGTTTAAAAGTGGTATAAAGTAACTGAAAACTTTTTTCCTGTGGAGAAATTGCCAGCCCAACAAAAATTAAAATGAACACACAGTGTTTTAAAGTGCTTTTTACTGTGTTTTTTTCTGTCAGAAAAGTAACTTTTGTGAGCTGATAATGTTTTCCAGCTATTGCTGCTTCTCTTTGCAGGAAAGGGGCAGTATTTTTGGCTTGACCAATCCCACAGTTAGTCCTTCCAGCCGCAAAAAGAAAAAAAAAATAAGCAAATGGCTTTTTCCAGCAGAGCGGACTAGCAGTCTGTCTCAACTGCAGATGGGTGACTCTGCTGTGGCCATTTGTTGTACCTCGGACCACTCATCTTTTACCCCCAGATCACTCTGGTTTAGCACCAGCAGCCACTATGGACCAGGGGTTAGCCACATCCTCTGCGGCTATAGGGGTTCCCTCAGTAAGAAAGGGAGAGCCACTCTTGTCCATCCTGGGAGAGGGAACAAGGAAATTTTCCTTGTTGTGTCAGAATGTTTTGCGTATCCCTGAAGAAGTTGATGTTGCCATTAGTAACACATTTGGCCCCATTTTTCATGTTAAAAATAAACAGAAAACACAGCATGTATGTACTCCTCAATTTACTTTGGATAGGAGTAATTTACTGGGTGTGGGTCAGGGTTTAATTCAGGCTGTTTTCTCCTTCTTGTAAAGTAGTTTCTGATAAATTAAAAATGGATTCAGGATTCTGAATCTAAACAGGAAGATGAAGGGACAGATACAGGTTTTCTTCTCAGATTTCTGATCCACTTTTAGAGGAGAGCTCAGTTTCTGATTCTCCCTGTGGGGATTTCTTTTTCTGTGAGAGTATTGCATGAATGTGCCAGTGTTTTCAATGGGAGAACATTGGTTGTTCAGATTTTCCAGAACCTACCCCTATTCTTCCTGTTCTGTCTGCTTTAGAGGATGTGTGGTTTATAGCGTGTAATTTTCCTGATAGCCAGTTGCTCCTCAAAAAGGCAGATAGGATGTATAACGTCCCCTCAGTCTTTGAAATGTTATGCACTATTCCCAAACGTGACCCATCAGCTGTAGCATAGCTTTAGATGATCCCACTGCTGCTAAGTATGCATTCAGTTAGTTCCAGTCCTACTCTTCTCTGATAAGCATGGTAAAAGTTATTGATGGGTATGGGGAATAAAGTCTATACCTCTGCAACTTTGATTTTCAGAATTTTGAATTGTTAGGCTTGTGTTAATTTGTTCTGGCAAATTGTGAAAGTATGATGAATGTTTTAACTGAAGTTTTTTCTTGTGAGGAAAAATCTGCTTTAAATAACTTAGTATCTTTTGCACAGGTTACTACTTATTGTTTACAGTGTGTGTGTGACTCTGAGACTTCTTCCAGGGATATGGCCACTGGTACTGTTTTGAGGAGATTTGCGTGGTTGCATTCTCAGAACCTCACAGATTTAAAAATGTTGATTTTAAATTCTCCTTTGGATTGAGATTTAGTGTTTGGCCCATCTGCTGCAGAGGTGATCAGAAAGTGCAATGAAAGGGACAAGCTGATCCAGGGAATCTCCTGAGATTTTTCAGCCCTCCTTTTCCAAATCTTCCAAAGGATTTTCTATCTCCTTATCCAATTTTGGCAAAAAAAACAGAATACCTGTACTTTGTTGAGAATGTTTAAACAGATATTTAAGAAAAATAATGGCAAGGAGGGTCCAAAAAGTAGTTTTGAATATCCCAAAACCATGGATAGTCCAACAAGTCCAAATGACTATTCAAGAGTCCTTGTGAACCCCTTCCACCCTGGCCCCTTTTTTCTTCCAGAAAGTGTGAATCTCCAATTTTCTCTTGGCAACAGATAGTTTCTGACAAATGGGTTCTGAAAGTTGGGTTTTGAAAGTCATTCAAGATTACAGATGGTAGTGGGAGGAAATTCCTCCTTTCCAGTGGGTCATTCCTCATCCTGCAGATGAGACACTTGTTTCATCGGTTCTTCATCACATGCTGTACCAAGGAGAATTAGAAACAGTTGTTCCTTCCCAGGTGGGAAAGTTTTTTGTTTTTGTTTTTTGTTTTTGTTTTTGTTTTTTTTAATTGAAAGATATTCCTAGTGCCAAAGAAAAAAAGATAATACATGGAGATGAAGTCCAATAAATGTGGACGAAAACGCAATGTGGAATAGAAGATGTTTGTGTTTCTTTGGCAACTGTCATTTGGAATAAATTATTAACTTTCAAAGTTTGGCAAGTTCGTTTTTTTTATCTCTCCAGTTTATCTGCACTCCTGTTTTTGGATAATACATGGAGACCACTTCTGAATCAGTCTTTCCCAAACTTGTTTGTGATAGTGCCAGAATTCAGACTTATGTCACTTCACAACCTGTTACCTCTTATACCTCTTTCAAGTTTCCTGGCATCACTAGACTTAAAAGATGTCTGTCATCACATCCCTATTCAGCCGGATTTCAGACATTTCTTAAGGTTTTGTGTATGGATCACGTTATCATTTCTCTTCCTTACCCTTTGTACTATCCACTGTGCCAAGAGTGTTCAGTGTCTAGCTCCAGATGTTCTTCATCTCACATTGCTGCAGTCCTTACACTTGGGGTAGTCCGCTGTCCTCGGTCGGCCCGAATATCAAAGTATAAGGCTGACGTTGGTCAAGGCGCATTAGACTGACATCAGGACGTCAGGGTACAAATGCGCATGACCGACGTCATATCCTCAGTCTTTTTTGCCGCATGGTCCGATGCAGAAGCAGCGTTGCAAGTACCGTTCGGCGTTCTGAAATTTTTCGAATTCGGAGTTTCAGACCGAGTCAAAGTTGGCTAAGTACCCCGTTGGGGAATATTTTGGTTTTTTCTTGCCTCAGTGGTTTACCGGATGTCAGAAAAAGTGAATAACTGTATTTCTTGTGGGAAGCAGATACCGCATAGAGATTATCATACCTTGTGTATTCCTTGTTTAGGGCCTGAGCACGACGTTGTTGGGTGTCGCTTTTGTGCTAGATTCAATAAGCGCACTATTAAGAGAAGGTTAGATTGTGCCAGGTTAGTCTTCGGGAAGCGGTGCAATTACAATATGCCGTCGGATGCTCCAACGCCCGCTTCTTCGAAGAAGCGCAAGGATAAAGCAGCTAAGCCCAGGGTAGACGAGTCATCCGTACCGGACGCCGGTTCTTTAGAGGTGTCGGTGGAGCCGGCGGTTCCACCGGAGGTTTCTCTGGAGTCCCAGGGGGAGACCTTGTTATTGCAGGATGTGGCCTCTCAGGAGGCAGGTCAGGCAGAAGGGGCTTCTCAGGTTACTGTACTCCCCTCCCTTCCTAGGGTGGTTAGGCCTTCTGTTTCCAAGGCTTCTCCCAGAGGCAGGCCAGGTTTAGCTTCAGTTAGTGTCACTCCTAGTTCTTCAGGATCTGTGCCCAAGAAGCATATGCTTAAAATGGCAGAAGATTTGATTACCTTGATTAGAGGTTCTTTGCCCCCTCCTGATAAGAGGCCTAGGGTGGAACCTGAGTTGGGGAGTCTTGAGCAGGCTTCAGATGTTTCAGAGTCTTCGGCTGAAGACTTGCAGGAGTATTCTCCTTATTCTGATTCTGATGTGGATGATTCTACTCCTTCTGCTTCTCCTCCTGAGGATTTTTCTTTTTCAGAGAGCATTTTAAGTGGGAAGGTCAGGATTTCTCTGATTCCAGGAAAAGGCTTAGGGAATTTCTGTTTTTACCCCAGCATAGGCCTTTGGCTATACCTCCTGTTCTGGATGTTGTGGAGGATGTGTTTGCAGAGGCTTCTCTTAATCCTGATTCTTTGCCTCCTGCTCCTGTTAAGCCGGATAGGTATTATAGGGTGCCTGTAGCTCATAAGTTTCTTTTTAAGAGTCCTAGGGCGGACCCAGAAACTATTAGTCAGGGGCCTAAGGGTGTTAAGGCTTCTGTTGTTAAAATCCGGTTCCTCCAGATAAAGAGGCCAGGGCTTTGGATAGATGGGGAAAGAAAGTCTATACGTCTTCCACCCTAGCTATGAGGGCTCTAAATTGCCAGTTTCACATGTTGAAATACCAAAACTATCTACTGTCTCAATTGAAGTCTAAGGTAGATGCTCTGGCGGAAGGTATTGAGTGTAAAGAGTTACAGGATTTGGTACATGTCTCTGAACAAGTGGGTAAGCATTCTTTGCAATGTGGTTTTGATGCTGTCCAGGCCTCGTCTAGGGTGGCTGCCACAGGGTCAGTTCTTCGCAGGCACGCCTGGCTGAGGGATCAGAATTTATCTGACCATGTTAAGACAAGGATTTTAGATGCTCCTTTACAATCTGATGTGTTATTTGGTTCACCTGTTGAGGCAGTCTTAAAGAAAATGGAAGACAAGGCTAAGTCTATGCAGACTGTTAAAGATTTTTTGCAGGTCCAGCCTCCGAGGTTTAGCAGAAACTGGCCTACTAAGGGGTGGACGTATCCTTCTTATGATTCCCAGTCTAGGGGTAGGTCTAGACGGGGTAGGGGCAGAGCTCAGAGCTCTTTCAGGCCTAGAACAGGGAGTTCACCTGCACAGTCTTCGGGTGAGGGCAGGGATCAGTCCTTTCGTAAACAGACCCAATGACCTACCTTTTCAGCTGCCAGAGCCTTCTCGTCTGGCAGCACCTTTGGGAGGAAGGTTGGCACTTTTCAAGGAAAATTGGAGTTTAATTACCCAAGACAGATGGGTATTGGATATCATACACCAAGGTTACAGGTTTTATTTCCATACCTTGCCTCCTTTCAAAGGCATGCCAGACGTTCCTCCTCAGCAAAGAATAGAGGCTCACAAACAGATTTCTCTGCTGCTCCAAATAGGAGCCATTCAGCCGGTCCCTCTGTCAGAAGTGGGCCTAGGATTTTATTCTCGCCTGTTCCTAGTACCAAAGAAGGGGAACACGTGGAGACCAATTTTGGATTTATCTATCCTCAACACTTATCTGGACATTCCCAAGTTCAAAATGTTGACGTTACAACAGCTTCTACCTCTGCTGGGCAAAGATCACTGGATGGTGACTCTGGATCTCAAGGAGGCTTACCTTCATGTTCCTATCAGGCTAAATTGCAGGAAGTATCTACGTTTCCGGGCTGGGACCTCTCATTATCAGTTCTCTGCATTGCCCTTTGGCTTATCTACTGCGCCCAGAGCGTTCACGAAGGTTCTGGCTCCAGTGATAGCTTTCTTCAGGCTAAGAGGAATACAGATCTATCCTTATTTGGACGATTGCCTGATTCTGGCTCAAGGAAAGGAAGAACTTCTTCATCATCTACACTATGTGATAGCAGTGCTAAGATGCCTGGGGTATTCTGTGAACGAAATAAAGTCCAGTCTAGTACCCTCTCAGGACATGTGCTTTCTGGGTGTGAGACTGAATACAGCATCCCAGATGGCCTTTTTGACCCCGGACAAACAAAAGAATCTTTCTCTTTACTTCCATCAATTGTCTCATCAGTCCAGGCTGACTGCAAGGACAATCCTTCAAGCCTTGGGGTTCATGGCATCTTGTATTCTGGTGCTTCCCAATGCCAAACTGCATATGAGGAAGCTACAATGGTATCTCAAAATGTATGGACACAGCACTGCCAAGATTTGGACACTGTCATTCAGATAATACCTTGCATTCAAAAGGAATTTTTGTGGTGGGCTCAGGAATGTCACCTAAACAAGGGACTCTCTGTGACCCAGCCAGAGGCGAGTCAGATTCTAACGACAGATGCCTCAGACAAAGCTTGGGGAGCTCATCTAAATGGAAAGTGGATACAAGACACGTGGCCTGCCAGACTTCTACATCTACATATCAACCTGAAGGAGATGTTAGCAGTCCAATTTGCATTAATAGCTTTCAAGGATTTACTTCTTCCAGGGCAGGTGTTGATTCTAACAGACAACACAACTGTCATGTGGTACATTAACAAGCAAGGGGGAACACATTCTTATCCTCTGTGCAGACAAGCAATGATTTTATGGGAGACTGCTCTCAGTTTACAGCTAAATCTTCAGGCAAGGTTTCTGCCGGGAGCACAGAACTCCATAGCAGATGTGTTGAGCAGACAAATTATGGATCCCCACGAGTGGAAATTGGATCCTCATGTATTTCAGATATTGACAGTGTCATGGGGAACTCCAGACATAGATCTGTTCGCTTCTCCACTAAACTACCAGCTGCCAAAGTTTTGCACAAAAAGTTTTCATCCCACAGCTTGGAAAGTGGATGCTCTTTCATTCAATTGGAGCAATCCTCATGTGTATGCCTTTCCACCTCTGCCTCTCCTCCCAAAGGTACTTCTGAAGGTCAGACAGGACAAGCCAAAGATGATTTTAATAGCTCCAGATTGGCCTCGACAGCATTGGTACCCACTACTGAGAAGTCTGGCAGGAGCCTCCATGGCCTTTACCTTCGATTCCACACCTGCTGTCTCAGGAGAACAATCATTTACTCAATATCAAACTTCACTCTCTTCACCTGACAGCCTGGCATATTCTGTTTTAAACCCTGGAGGGTTTCAGCTTCCACAGCAAGTTTTGAATGTTATTTTGGAAGCCAGAAGGCCTAGTACAAGGAAAGTGTACGCAGGTAAATGGAAGAGATTTTTATTTTGGAGTGCAGCGAAAGCATTTGATGTTTCTAAGCCTAATTTAAGTGTGGCTCTTCAATATCTTACTGAGTTACTGGACAAAGGTTTGTCCTTCTCTTCTATTAAGATTCATGCTGCAGCAATTTCTGCTCACTATGACTGTGACCCACCATTGTTTTCTCATCCTTTGTTTAAGCAATTCCTTAGAGGGGCAAAGAATATAAGACCCCCACGGAGAGCTCCTACTCCTGCTTGGGATCTCAATTTTGTGTTGGAGAAACTTACTCTACAACCTTTTGAGCCTGCAGCTACTGCTGAGTTGAAATATTTATCATGGAAGACTGCTTTTTTGTTAGCCATTACCTCTGCGAGAAGGGTTTCTGAATTGCAGGCCCTTATGGCAGTTGAGCCTTTCTTAATTTTCCATAAGGATAGGGTATCTTTGCGTACTAATCCTTCCTTTATGCCTAAGGTGGTTTCTAGTGTGTCTTTAAACCAAACCATTCATTTGCCTACCTTTTTATGCAAACCCCCAAAATAAAGGGGAAAAGATTTTGCACACTTTGGATATACACAGGCAGTTGCGATATTATTTGAGCAGAACTAAAGGGTTCAGGCAGTCTCAGCAGTTGTTTCTTTTGCTTTGAGTTCTCAGGGCAAGCCTCTGTCAAAACAAACTATTTCTAAGTGGATTGGGTTTTGCATTGCTTTCTGTTATTCCCATCATGGCAAGGCGGTTCCAGCTGGGATTAGGCCTCATTCCACTAGGGCTACTGCCACTTCAACAGCTTTTTTAAGGGGGGGTGGCAACTAAGGATATCTTGGAGGCAGCTACTTGGAGTTCTGTGCATACTTTCTCTAAGCATTATCACCTTCCACTTTACTCTAAATCTAGGGCTGGTTTTGCCGCTGCTATTTTACAGGGCATTTTGGCAGCTCCTGCTTCTTTATAGTTGTGCCATCCTCCCTTACCTCTGCTTTGGGATTCTACCCAAGTGTAAGGACTGCAGCAATGTGAGATAAAGAACATAGTACAGTTTTGTACCTACCATAAATGTAGATGTTCGAAGATCCACATTGCTGCAGTCCAATTTACCCTCCCTCCTTCCCCTCTGTAGCTAGAGGCGGTTGTGTGGGTTGGATTGTAAATATTGTGTATATTGTATATATTGTACATATTATTAGTGTTAGGGTGGTTGGTTGTTGGTTTTGTTGTCTTTGAGTTTTGACCTTTCTTGTTAGGGTCTTCTGACATCTGGGGCAAGAAAAGACTGAGGATATGACGTCGGTCATGCGCATTTGTACCCTGACGTCCTGATGTCAGTCTAATGCGCCTTGACCGACATCAGCCTTATACTTTGATATTCGGGCCGACCGAGGACAGCGGACTACCCCAAGTGTAAGGACTGCAGCAATGTGGATCTTCGAACATCTACATTTATGGTAGGTACAAAACTGTACTTTGTAGCTCATTGCAGGCTACAGGAGTGTCCACATTTTTTCATATTTAGACTACTTTCTTATCTTTACAGACTCTCTTTCAAATTGCCAAGAATCTCTCTTGGGTGAGAGATCTGTTACACAAGCTGGGATTCCAAAAGAATATTCAAAAGTCTTTCTTGACTCCTTCACACAGAATTGTGTTCCTGGGATGTCAGCCAGATGCCTCAGTTCAAAGAGCTTTTCTTCCACAGGAAGGAGTTGGAGGTTGGCATAAATGGTGTTTACCACACAGGCAAGAGTTATAGTTGGATTCTTACTAAGAAGAAATTGGCTAGGCTTAAAATGTTCCAAAAGGGCAGCTAGCCTAGTATTTATCTATGAAGCTGTGAACCTTTATATGGATCTATTTCTGAGGTTTTCCCCTCAGACTTCAGTCACTGAGCATCTTTTATTGTCATAATACTCATGGCAAAACTCCACAGTGGTATCGGAAATTTGTTTGGTCCCAGCATTAGCACCCTTTATCTTTTCAAATTCAAGTGCCGGAGTTTGTCAGAAGAAACATCTTTTGGAGGAGACAACAGATATCCTTAAATCTAGGTCTCCCCTTCCCCTTGTCATTCACCATAGACACTTTAGACTTTGATTGGGGAGCAGTTTGAGGAGGAATAAAAGTGCAGGGGGTTGTGACACCAAGGACAGATCCTGGCACATAAATGTCAAGGAGGTACTTAACCTGATCAAGGCACTCAACTCTATGTACTGTCTTTGGTCCCTGGGACCTATTCAAGTGGTTACAGACAATACCACAGTCATGCATGGCACATGCAGCAAGCAAGGAGGAACCAGGTCGTACCCCCTTTGTAGACTATCAATGTTAGCTTGAGATGTAGTTTCACAACATAATCTCACTCTGTAGGCATCCTACATTCCATAAGAATAAAACTGTGTGGCAGACAAGCTCAGTAGGACCAGGGCAGACCCTTACAAATGGAAATTAGATTGGGGAGTGTCTTCCAAGATTGTATCCATCTGTGGGGAGTTCCTCAATTAGACCTCTTTGCCTCCTGTCTGCACAATCAACAAGCAAGATTCTGTTCTAGGATCAATGCAAGAAGGCCTGGAAAATGGATGCCTTTTTTCTTTGGAGAGGAATGTCGCTGTATGCTTTTCCACCCTTTCCACTAAAGGTACTTCTGAAGATTCAGAAGGAATCCCTCAAAATCACTGTAGTGACTCCCTTCTGGCCCTGGCAAAAGTGTTTCTCCCTTTTGAAAATGGCCTTGAAAATTACCACAAGCTTTCTCACAGACTGGATCTACTTACACAAGAACAGGGGTGTTTGATACAGCCCAAAATCAGCTGACTTTAATTGACTGCCTGGATGATAGGGTCTTGATTCATTTTAGGCATCTGTTTATGGTGGATGTGCATCTGATACTAATGGAGGCAAAAAAGCCTGCTACTAGAAAATCATATGTTAGCAAATGGAAAAGGTTTTCTAGTTGTTTCCAGCCACAAAATCAGCACACATTCGGAGCTATTTGTTCTGAGATTCTGCAATTACAATATTTATGTGAGTTACTATCACATGGCTTTTCTTATTGCTCTATTGCTCTATCAAGGTTAATGTATTGGCCATTTCAGCACGTCTCCCATGGATCCTCCTATTTCAAAGCAGTTTCATGTCAAAATGTTCTTAAAAAGGGTTTTGCATAAGGGGCCTCCAGAACAACTGATGGACAGTGCTCTCAACTTCAATAACCACATCGCCGCAACAGTTCAGGAAATCCTATGTGGCACACCTCATCATTAAGGGATTTTCATCCAGAAAAAAAGGAGGTCATTGTCTTACTGTACTCCTCCCTCATTAGAACCATTATAGAGTACAGTTTGGTATGTACCTCACAAGACATCTGCAACAGCTGGAAAGGCTGCAGAAATACCTCACTAAAAGAATCACAGGCCTAAAGCAGATGCCTTATACTGACCATCTAAAAAAATTAGAAGTTATGTACCTACCATAACGTTCCATGTTAGTTGTCTTCTTCTCGCCTTCTTTCTTGTTGGATGGGTTCAGAGCCGATCCTCGGCTCTGACTCGGCCACTCTAAAAGCTCGAGAGCGAATTCCACTGGCTCGAGGCTCCCCTATATCCCACAATGCTAGGCGGTAACTCCTCAGATCTTGTTTGAAAGCTAAGGCCAGCAAGGAAATTCCATAAAAGGAACAAACAAAAACTCCTCTAGGTCTGTCCTGGCTAGGGGGAAGGAGGGTGGGACGCAAGAAAGAAGGCGAGAAGAAGACAACTAACATGGAACGTTATGGTAGGTACATAACTTCTAAATGTTAAGTTGTCTATCTCGCCTTCATTCTTGCTGGATGGGACCGCATCCCTAGCACCTTGTCCCGGGGGGCCTATCGGAACAGACTCTTGAGTACAGTGGAACCAAAGTTGGCTCTGTCTCTAGAGGCCAGGTCCAACTTATAATGAGAAATGAAGGTATGGGGAGAAGCCCAAGTAGCTGCAGAACAAATCGAATCAATAGGCAGCCTATCTTGGAAAGCTATAGAAGTGGCTAAAGCTCTAGTTGAATGAGCCCTGGGTTTGGATGGCAACTGTTGATGTCTTATCTCATACACTAGGGTAATCAATGAAGTAAGCCATCTAGAGAGAGACACTTTAGAAACTGGAAGGCCCATTCAACCTTCTGCATAAGAAACAAACAGTTGGTCAGATTTCCTGAATTGTTTGGTCCTGTCTAAATAGTACCTAAGTTGGCGATGAATATCTAAACAGTGTAACTTTTGTTCTGACCTATTAGAATAATTAGGGAAGAAGACAGGAAGCTCAATGGTTTGATTCAAATTTGCCAGTGAAGCTACCTTGGGCAAAAAGGACGGTTAGTGCGTAGGACACCCTATCCTTATGAAACACAAGATTAGGGGGTCGACTGCACAGAGCATGGAGTTCAGAGACTCTTCTAGCTGAAGTGATAGCTACTAAAAAGAGTGTTTTCCAAGAAAGTAACTTTATTGAACATGAAGCCGCAGGTTCAAAGGGGGAAAGAATTAAGGACGTCAGAACCAAGTTGAGATCCCATTGGGGAGGAGGATCTCTGATGGGTGGTTTGAGGAGAAAAACTCCCTTTAAAAAGGCTTTGCAGAGTTTGTGAGACATAATGGAGGACTCCGAGACTCCAACATGAAAGTTCGAAATTGCTGCCAATTGAACTCTAATGACGGAGACGAACTTGAGTGGAAAAGTTCGGCTAGAAAGTCTAGAACTGATTGAATGGAAGCAGTGAAAGGATCTATATTCTTTGACTGCGCCCAAAAGGAAAAACGTTTCCACTTGTTAAGATAAATCTTCCGAGTGGAAGATTTATGAGAGGCTATCAAGATATCTCTAACTGAGTGAGATATCAGAGGAAGCCTGGCTAAAGTTGAAATTGGAGGAAGCACGCTGTGAGGTTCAGAGAAGGAAGGGAGTGGTGCAACTGACCTGACTGATGGGTCAAGAGGTCTGGAACTGGGTCCAGATGCCAAGGTTGCTCCAACAGATAACGGTGGAGGAACGGGAACCAAACCTGTCGAGGCCAGTAAGGGGCAATAAGGATTATGGAAGCTTTCTGAGCGATGGCTTTCTGTATTAGTTGAGATATCAGTGGGAAGGGAGGAAAAGCATACAGAAGTCCCCGGGGCCAATCGTGTACTAGAGCGTCTCTGCTGGGGTGGCCTGGTTGGGGAAAGAGGGTGAAAAAATCGTCGCACTTGCTGTTTTGGGGAGTAACGAAAAGGTCGCAGCAAGGCCGGCCCCACTTTCGAAAAACTTTCTCCAACACTGAATTCTTCAGAGACCACTCGTGAGGCATGAGAATAGCCCTTCTCAATTTGTCTGCAATCACATTTGACTTCCCGGGAATGTGCGTTGCTAACAGAAACCGCTGAGAAGAAATCGCCCATTGCCACAGTCTGAGTGCCTCTCGACATAGGGGGTAAGATCTGGTCCCACCTTGTTTGTTGATGTACCACACCACAGACATGTTGTCTGTCTGGATTGCTATAGTTCCCTTGGGAAGAGAGTCTTGTAAGGCTTGCAACGCTAGAAGCACTGCTCTCATCTCTAGGACGTTTATGTGCAAGTGGCACTCGAACGATTGCCACATGCCCTGGACTGTCCTGCCCTGGTAATGCCCCCCCCCCCGATCAGGGAGGCGTCCGTTGCCACTGTAGCAACCGGAGGGGGAGGGACAAAAGGTCTCCCTAGGAGGAGCTGGGGAGATGTGAACCACCAAGAGAGATGATTCTTGCACGATTGAGTTATCCGAATAGGATGGGACATTGGAAGTCGTTGGAAAGACCATTGTGTGAAGAGCATCCATTGCAAAATTCTCATATGGAAGCGAGCTAATGGTAGAAGAGGGATGGCCGCCGCCATAATCCCTAGGACTTTCAGGATCAATCTAGCTTTGACTTTGTTGCTCTGCAAGACAAGAGGGACCTGTCTGTGTATGTCTGCTATTCTCTGCTCTGTGAGTCTGGCTGACATGTTGACTGTGTCTAGATTTGCGCCTATAAAGGTAATAACACGACAAGGCGACAAGACAGACTTTTCGTAATTTATTGAAATGCCTAGTGCCTGACATGTGTGAAAGGTGTAGTCTCTGGTGAGAAGTAAAAGATGCTTGGTGGGGGCTGTAAGGAGCCAGTCGTCTAAATAAGGAAACACCTGGAATCCTTGTCGTCTCAGATGAGAGGCTACCACTGCCATGCATTTGGTAAACACTCGGGGGGCTGTAGTGAGACCAAAGGGCAGGGCTCTGAATTGGAAATGACTGGTTCCCAGCCTGAAGCGGAGAAACCTCCTGGAGCGTCGACTCATTCTGATGTGATAGTACGCGTCCTGGAGATCTATCGAGCACATCCAGTTGTCCCGCCCCAAAAGGGGTAGAATGGACTGCAGCGTGACCATCCGGAACTTTGTTTTCTTGACAAACTTGTTCAAGTTGCTGAGATCCAGAATGGGTCTCCAGTCCCCTGTTTTCTTTGGAACCAAAAAGAATTTGGAGTAGATTCCGGATCCTGTTTGGTCTGCTGGAACTGGTTGAATGGCTCTTTTTGCGAGCAGCTTTGAAATTTCTAATGCTGCTTGCTCCCTTTGACTGGGTGGAACGTCTGGAAGGGATTTTTTGGATTGCTTCGGAATGAAAAGGAAAGGGATTCTGTAGCCTTCGGAAATGATAGACTGTACCCACTTGTCTTGAGTCAGGGATAGCCAGGCTTCTGGGTACAGCGATAATCTTCCCCCGACTGCCTCCGAAGGTGGACAGCCGGGCAACATCTCAGGGATGCTGAAAGGGCTTGTCGGAAAAGGATTCTCGACTGCCCTGATTCTGCGGGCCCCCTCTGCCTCTAGGACGGCGTCTACCATTATTGTTCCCCCCTCTGCCTCTAGAGGGGAAATGACTCTGTGCGTCAGGCAAATCTCCTTGAGATTGTTTGCGGAACCACATCTTTCCCCCCTTCTGGCCTTTGGGGTAAGGCCTAGAAGGAGTAGAAAAACGGACTCCGATGGCAGAGAGAGTTTTGCCATCAGTCTCGCACTTAGTCAGGGTTTCCTTCACTTGAGGACCAAAGAGGGATGATCCATCAAAGGGGGAATTAGTGAAGGACGCCTTGAAAGTGTCCGCAAAGTTACATAGCCGCATCCGGGCGTGCCTACGTAAGGCTACACCTGTACCTGCCGCTCTACTTGCTCCATCAGCCGCATATGAAAGGAGGCGCATGGAGGAGTTAGTTATAGAATTAAGGGTTGCCAGCTGAGAATTCATTCTATCCTGAAAACCCGCAGCTGTTGGGTCCTTTAACATTTCACTCGCTTCCTTGAGCAAATCCCTCTGAAGACGAGTGAAATGACACAGGTAATTCAGCGATCTCATAGTAAAGGTCGCTGACGAGAACATCCGCTTCCCGTACCTGTCCATCGACCTAGACTCCTTGTTAGGAGGATGAACAGGCACCGAAGGATCAGCTAACTCCTTCTTGGTGGCCGCAGCCACCACCATAGCATCAACAGAGATGCCTTTGGTTAAAAATTCTTTGTCCTTGGGGGCAGTGATGAATTTTGATGGTCTCCTGGGGGTGGGTTCCACTGAATCAGGAGCCGTCCAAGCCTTCTTTGCCACCACTTGCATAAGGGGGTCAAAGAGGGGGGGACACCCAGGAGGTGGAAGGGCGAGAGCCAAACGCCTCAAGATACACTGATTCATCCTCTGAAGGGTTGAGGGATGGCCAATTCCCCCTCTGTTTTAAGATTTCAAGGATATCTGCAAAGGAGACATCTTCAGAGGTGGAACGAGGGGAACCTTCAGAATCCTCTAAATCAGTGTCAGAGGTGACAGACTCAGGGGAGACAATGTGCTTCCTCTTGCACTGCCTCTTCCTAGGGGGCTCTCCTACCAGGTCAGGAGAGGCCTCAGAAGAGGAGGAGATCCCCACTGGGGAAACTTGAGGAGCTGGCTCTCTACAGTCGGGGATGAGAGAGTGAGTAGAAATCACCGGAGGCACCATGGAGGGAGGGGCAGAAGGAGCCGACTGTGGAGTTGAACCTGGTTCCAACACGCTCCTCATGACTTCGAAGGCACCCCTGTCAGGCAGAACCGGAGGTCTCCACTCTGAAAAACTGAAAACCTCCCCCGGCACCGACCGTGATGGCTCCGAGGCCGATGTCGGAGCCGAACTCACCAGCGACGAAGCACCGAGAGGGAGAGCGGGGTCAGGCAAAGGTCCGATGCCACTCGCCCCCTCTGAGCCGACGAGGGAAGTCCGGCGCCGAGATTCCTCCAAGGAAGACATCGGAGCAGACGACGGAACCGAAGACAAGGGTATCGGTTCCGACGCCACCACAGTCTCGGGTCCGAGCCTCCCCGGCTCCGAACTCAAAAGAGTCAGAGGAGGAACATTTTGAGTAATGGGAATAGTTCTCGACTGTTGAGTCGGACTTTGAAGCATTTGGGCTAGTGCCTCGGACTTAAGAAGTTGACTCACTACTCTCTGAAGGTCATGGTCCGATAACCTGGAAGACCTGGAGGAGTGGGATCTATGGCTCCGTTCAGACAGCAAAGGTGATGCTAGCGCCGAATGAACGGACCCGATAGATGGAGATCGGGACCTTTTCCTAGATGTCTGTTCCGACAACTTGATCGGAGCCGACTCAGTTATGTCTTCCTCGGCTCTGGCCAGAGCCGAGGAAACAGTAGGGGGCATGTGTATGAGATTCATCGGCTCCGGCCAGAGCCGATGTTCGAATAGCCTTAGGACCCCCAGAAGACAGCTCAGAGACTGGAGCCGAAGGTCTGGAAGGCTTAGAGGGTTTCCCCGAGGACTGAGTCGAGGGACCCTCAGGCTTCAATAAGCCCCTTAAAATAAGTTTATTTTTTTGCTCCTGCAGGACTCTAGGGCTGAAGCCATGGCAAACAGCACGAGTCCTGTAGGTGCAAAGGTCCCAGGCAGTACACACAAGAAGTGTGACCGTCTGTCAGAAACATCTTCTGACAGCACGAGTCACACTTCTTAAAGCCTGAGACCTTTGATTCCTTAG
This sequence comes from Protopterus annectens, assembly GCF_019279795.1. Classification (NCBI taxonomy): domain Eukaryota; kingdom Metazoa; phylum Chordata; order Ceratodontiformes; family Protopteridae; genus Protopterus; species Protopterus annectens. The sequence goes on from NC_056733.1 coordinate 1,295,249,498, forward strand.
ACATGTCTAAGAATAGAAGTGTAACCACACAAACACGCACACACACCGATTACACTTAGAAATAATTTAAACTAAATTAAATTAAGTTAGAAGTAATTAGAAAATAAAATCCCTATAAAACAGTCACTCACTACTAGGAAGGGAGGGACTGGGCCTAAGGCCCAAGGGAAAATTTCTAGTGAGTTTTTGGAAAAGGAGGGAAATTTACAGGGAATGGGATGGAGCTACTCACAATGTAACTATTTAGAAAAAAACTAACTTAAAAGGGGGAAAAAAGCTAAGAAAAACTAGTTTCTTTTCAAAACTAACCTGAGCCGGTAGGAACGCACCTCGATCGCTGTAGCGGCAAACGAGATCTGAGGAGTTACCGCCTAGCATTGTGGGATATAGGGGAGCCTCGAGCCGGTGGAATTAGCTCTTGAGCTTTGAGTGGCCGAGTCGAACCCATCCAGCAAGAATGAAGGCGAGATAGACAACTTAACATCTTCAGCTATACTCTGTGGCATATTGTCTACTCAGAGGCTGTCTCTGCTTAACATACAAGGCCATATCAAACCCTGAGCTGTTGGACATACTCCACATAAAGAAATACCAATCCCTTAGAGCCACACGCTTCAGGGATCTAAACCTTGTCATTACAATGAACAAAATATGCTGGAGTGATAGGTTCCTGACCCAGAGACTCCCCATACTCTGGAATAGACTGCCCATACATGTCAAGTAGAGCGCTTCCTTGGTGCTCTTCTTTAAAAGGAACCTTGACTATTGGATGGGAGATAGGAAATTCACCCTGGGGATCACGTCAGTCGCCCTGCTAGACAGGGGTCCAGGGAAGTAAATGCTGCGGGATGAAATATCCAGGGAATTGTTATGGCTAGGCTTATATAGGCCCTAGAACCGATAGCCTAGTACCAACCTATGAACCTATGGTGGGACCTCCCTGGGATCTTAATTTTGTGATGGAGAAGCTAACACTTGCTCCATTTGAACCAGCTAATCTGGCTGACTTGAGTTTCTTAACTTGGAAAATAGTTTTACTGATTGCTCTGACCTCTGCAAGAAGGCTATAAGCTGTTATGGCAAGTCAGCCCTCTCTGTTTCTATAGGGACAGGGATTCTTTGAGAACTAATTCTTTTATGCCTAAAGTAGTATCAGAGTTTCCTTTTAAGTCAAGCTACTACTTGCTCTGTTTTCTTTCCTGAACCTGAAAATGAGGTAGAAAGGATAACTCCGTACCTTGGATATCCACAGACAACTCTTGTACTAGCTTGACAGAACTAATCATTTGATGTTGTCAGTCTTCAGTTATCCTTGACCTTTGGGTACGGTTCCGATCCTCATAACTGGCTTGGCCATTATTCAGCTCGCACAAAGCAAAAACTCTTGAGCCAAGTCTCTACCCACAATACCCTTGTCCAAATTACCTCAGATCTTGTTTGCCGCTCTTGTCGCAGGACGTATCATCTAGATTCTCTTGCAGCTACATAAAATCTTTATAGTGTTTTTCATACCTCTAACATTGCTGGTTGCTTGTTCCTTGTCTTTACTAGTTTCTGTCCCACCTGTCTGTTAAATGAGTGAGTGCGCTGTTTTCCTTTACCTGATGGTATTCTTAGTCTACCATCATTGGTAGTACTTTCCTTTCTCTACCTCCTTTTTTTGGTAGCTTGGGCCTACCATTGTTGATAGCCATTCATTTCCTTTGTGTGAGAGTGCAGTTCCCTTTTACTGTGTGTTAGTGCTGTCTGTTGACTTTTCTTTTTCTTAGTCAATATGGTGGATAAATCCAATGGGGCAACCGGGTTTAAGCAATGCAAAGGCTTGGTAGAAAGATGCCCAACTCTGATGGACACTCTTTTGTGTGTACTGCTTGGGCCCGGCGCATCTTCAGCAAGACTGCATAATTTTTCAAGCCTTCAGTAACTGGGCCCTTGTAGAAAGAAAAAAATTAATCTTAAAAGGGTTAATTAAGTCTTTATTTGAGGAAGCTGTGTCTAAGTCTGACACATTTTTACCTTCCTCTCCCTCTAAATTTGGACTGGGACATAAGAGGAGTCATTCGGTGCTGGCGTCCCCTTCGGTGCCAGCAATGAAGAAACATAAACCTTCAGCTCCCACACCACCAGTGGAATCAAAGTATGAAACTAAAAAAATTACGGAGCCAACTTCCTCAACACCGTCTACTGTAACTTCAGCACCATAGGTCTCATTGCCAGCCTCCCCGGTACGGACAACTATAACTTCCCTGTCAGTACCAGCTCCACCTGTAACACTTGTGGAACCAGCAAACACCCTGGTGATGAAACCTAATATTATCAATGTACCCAGGGCAAGATATTCCCCTTCAGTTGATCCCTTTGTGGGACAGCTCCCAGGTCCATTCCTAGAAAGACCAGAATCTCCCTCAGGCTTCTCTGTCTGTACCTCCAGGGGTCTGACTGAAGTCAATGTTGTGAGTTTGGTGGATTAGCTCCTAGTGGCAAGGGATCTCTCTATCTCTCTCCCAGGCCCCGCCCCTTTTTGGAGTTTGGGCTTTCTCTCCTAGGACTCCACCAAACTTTCCTCCTCTAACCCCCTTTCAGGACTTATGACTCCAGTTCTCCCTGTTACAGCTGCTCCGGTTCCAGCAGCCTTTTCCCCTTCGGTTCCAGGGACTGCCTTGAGTTCCTTGGTTCCATCGGAACCAGTGGACTTCCGGGGCTGTAGCTCTGCTGCCAGATCCGAGGGTCACTGATCAGCTCCAGCTTTTTATTCGGAGTCATCCTTGACTCTCGGAGCTTCTGCTGACGTGGGCTCTTCCTCGGCTCCTGCTTCTGGGGTGGAACCACAGTTCCGTGATTGTCCTTCTTGGTTCAGGGTTCCCATCCCTCTTCAGGGGGGACCTGCCTTACAGATTATGGAGAGCGTATTGGCCTCTGCAGGCTGTCAGCTGGTGCCTCCAGCATCAGAGTATCATCCCGGGACTCCCTCTCGCCCATAGTTGCCACCAACCTCCATGCCCAGACAGAGAGCTTCTAAGCTGCAGGATTCCTCTGCTCAGGGCCCCTCTTCTTCCGAGTGCTCCCCAGAGATTCCCACCGAGGAGACAACCCAGACGAAGATGTATAAGAGGAAAGAATCTTTCACAGAAGAGACTGATTTGATGATGGGAGAGTTCCCCTTGGTCACCCCCTGAAGATGTCTCCTTTGAAGACATTCTAGAAATTCTGAAATGGGGGTAACTGGAAGCCCAAAGACCCTACCTCTGAGAAGTCGGTTTATCTGCAAGCTTTTGATGCTCATCCATCTATTTCTTAGGTGACCCCTTCTGCTGACAGCCTTATCAAACTGATCGTGCAGCAGGCTTGGAAGACCCCTGACTCCAAACTAATCTTTCAGATCTTTGAATCAATTGTTCATTTCTTGTGAAGGTAATAAGAATGGGCAACCTTCATCAAAACAGACTATTTCCAAACAGTTGTCTAAGGCTATTGCCTTTTGTTATACTCTTCATAACAAAGCTCTTCCAGGCTGGGTTATTAAGAGAACAAAAACACACAGGTGCATCATGTGTCACTGAAATATTTAATCCAAAATATTAGCTCTTTTGTCCCAAAACTTGGGACAGTTTTGGATTAAATATTTCATTAACGCATTGGGCACCTGTGTGTGTTTTTTTTCTTTTTTTCTCTATTTCAAGTTTTATTCCAGGCATGGTCAATACCTACTCTACCAGGGCCTTTGCTTCATCTATGTTTTTTTTGAAAAGGGTTGGATTGTAGAAGTATTCTAGAAGGTGCTACTTGATCCTGTGTACATACTTTTTCAAAGCAATATAAGCTTGATTCCTTCTCTAGGTTCAGATCAAGTTTTCCTAAGACCATTCTCCAGGGGCTTCTGTACTCTTCTCCTTCCACCTCCCAAATATAGTTGGCTAAGGTAGTCTACCAATATAGCTAAGGCTACTGCAGCAGTGATCAGTATAATAAACATAGTACAGTTATGTAAGCAAAACTTACCATAACAGTAGCTGTTCAAATAATCACTGCTGCAGTAGCAGCTTCCTTCCTCCATCCCTCTTGTTTTTTGGTGTGTTTTTTATGCCAAGACATGCACATTTATTTATTCATTTTTTTGTTATTCCCATCATTGTCCTTTCGGGGCTCAGCCTCCAGCTCTCTGCTGGCGGGAAAGTTATAAAGGGCTTTGCATCCAGACTTGTCTTTCAGTCAGCTCAGCAAAAGCTGCCTGATAGTTTAGGCATGTGGAAGGTTCCCTGAAGTTTTGGAAACTGGCCGGTTGTTTCCTTAGTGAGATGTAACTAGGGCTACTGCAGCAATGATCATTTAAATATCTACTGTTATGGTCAGTTTTACTTAACACAACTTTACTCCCTTCTTCCTTAGTCTGTGAGAAAGAGGAATGTTTTTTTTACATAAATCATTCCAAGATTCAGACCATGAAGTTTCATCCTGCCAGTTTTCTGGTTCTCCCCCTGAGGGCATTACTATTGCAGAGACTGTCAGCTCTGTGGGAAAAGTCTGCAGTTGGGCAGCACATGATCCCCTGTCACCCAAAAAAAAGATATGTGAAAAGGATGAGACAGACTTTAAGGTATGTAGAAAAAGTCAAGAGCTTTACATCAGCTATATAGCGGACCTTTTCACTATATGTGCTCTCATCTCATTCTAGAAAATCCCATACCACTGGCTAGCTTACCATTCAACAGTGAATCAGGACTGCTTGGCAGCTAGGATAAAAATGTGTATAGATCCAACATCTTGGCCATAGGCCCACAACATTTTGAGTACTTCATGATTACTTTGAAGAACTTCATCTTAGACCAAATACAGGAGACGTAGCAGGAGCTATATAGTTTCTTTCCACAGAAACTGATTGGAAAAACTCATTGCCGCAACTAAGACTGAGGTCTGCATCCCTTATATGTGCATATGATCCAGTGTTTGCATCATCTGGGTCAGCCATATCAGGAGATGATCTCGCCACAATGAGAGGACCTGCTTGGTATAGGACTGGAAATTAACCTGAGGGCATCAGATGGGAGCTATCACATGCCCCAGTTGTTAAGGATATGATGTCCTTCAAGGATGCATCTGCAGTCATAACATATGGGTTGTCCTGCCTCAGGCAGCCCTTCGGTCGGCCGGATTCCAAAGTCTGGGTCTGGCCTCGGCTGATGTCGCACTTTCCCCGACGTCAGAGCTTCTGGGGTATAAAGGCATCAGCCGATGCCATTTTCCTCCGTCTTTCTTGCCGCGCGGTGCCCGAAGCAGAAGCTGTTCGCAAGTGCCGGTCGGTCAGATCCAGAGATTTCAGCTACCGAAGACTTCGAAAAAAGCTAAGTACCCCGTTGGGGACTCTCTCTTGCCTCAGCCGATGTCAGACAAAGTAAATAATTGTTTAACTTGTGGGAAACAAATACCTCATAAGGATTTCCATTCTTACTGCCTTCCTTACTTAGGCCCAGACCACGACGTATCAGCTTGTTTAGCCTGTGCCTCCTTCAACCGACGGACTCTTAGACGTCGGTCGGAGTTTGCAGAAGAATATTTTGGAACCGATTTTGCTTATAAAATGCCGTCGGAGACTCCGACTACGCATATGGCCAAAAAACGCAAGGAAAAGGACTGACACTCGCGGCCAGCGGTTTCGGCTGAAACCACGGCTAGGCCTACCGCGAGTGTCTCGGTTTCGGCTGAAACAGAGTCCTCGGTTCTTACGACCGAAATCATTCCTCCGACAACCGAGGCCAGAGAGGCCCCGGCTGAGTCGGCTTCAGAAATCCCTACCGAAGCTAGTGCTCAAGAATTGTCCGACACCATTCCTTTGGACATTTCTACACCTGCACGTGGGGCAGCTAGGCCCCCAGCTTCTATGTCTATTAAGGCCTTCTCCAGGGCTAAAGCTGCCAAACTTTTAAAAGCTTTGCCTGCCAAATCTACTTCACAGAGGCCTTCCTCTAGTTCTCAGATTCTCAGTCTTGCTGAGGACCTTATATCCTTAATTAGGGGTTCCCAACCTCACCCAGACAGGGCCTCCCAACCTCCACCAGACAAAAGGCCCAGGACTGATCCCTCTGAACCTCTCTCCTCTGATTACTCCACAGATGGATCTGATTTGTCAGACCATCAGGAAGGGGCTTACTCGCCTTATGAGGATTCAGATGCAGAAGATTCTATTCCTTCGGCCTCCCCACCTGAAGAATTTTCCTTTGGGGAGACTTTGCACTCCATGAGGGAGCACTTTCAATGGCAGGGTCAGGATTTTTCTGATTCTAGAAAAAGATTAAGGACCTTTTTGCATTTGCCCCAGCATAGGCCCTTAGCCATACCACCTGTTCTGACTGTAATTGATGATGTGTATAATGATGTCAGTACTGCACCTGATTCTCTTCCCCCGGCCCCTGCCAAACCTGACAGATATTACAGGGTCCCGGATTCTCACTTCCACCTGTATAAAGCCCATGCTGCAGACCCAGAAACTATTTCTCAGGGCCCAAAAGGGGTTGCAGCTGCTGCTGCCAAAAATCCCCTACCCTCTGAAAGAGAGTCTAGAGCATTAGAGAGATGGGGTAAAAAGGTTTATACATCTGCTACTCTTTCTGCCAGGGCATTAAACTGTCAATTCCATATGATACAGTACCAAGAATTTTTGTTAGATCAGCTGAATAAGAAGCTTTCTTCTCCTGAACCTTTAGACCGTAAATCCCTTCAGGATTTGGTACACAACTCTCAGCAGGTCAGTAATCATTTCTTAAAATGTGGCTATGATGCACTGGAGGCTTCATTTAGATCAGCTATGACTGGGACAGTAATTCGTAAGCATGCCTGGCTAAAAGAGCAATCCTTGCCAGACCATGTCAAGGCTAAACTCCTCGATGCTCCAATGGAGAAACAAAATTTATTTGGCTCCCCTGCACAGGAGATTCTAAAGAAAGTGGAAGAAAAAGCAAAATCTGTGCAAACAGTAAAGGAATTTCTGCAGGTCCAACCTCCGAGGTTCAGCAGAAACTGGCCTACAAAGAATTGGTCCTTTCCAGACACCTCCAGAGCACAGAGGGGCAGGAATAGACGCCCTAGAGGCAGAGGTCACTCAAAGGGTGCCTACAGGGGCAGTCAGTGGCAGCCTGCTAACCAGAGGAGTAGTGCCACAGCTGCAACTACAACCACTACCACAGGACAGACACAATGACTTGACTCTGATTCCGCCTACCAGGGATCAACTGGAAGCTCCCTTGGGTGGAAAGCTGGCTTTATTCTCGAAAAACTGGCATTGCATTACAAAGGACACATGGACATTGCAAACAATAGACAAAGGATACAGGTTTCACTTCCACACTTTACCAAAAAGGAGCGGAATGCCAAACCTTCCACCAAACCAGAAGGCAGAGGCTTTAAGACAAATCAACAATTTTACTTCAGATGAAAGCGATAGAAAGGGTACCATCTATGGAACAAGGCCAAGGATTTTACTCCAGACTATTCCTTGTACCAAGAAAAGAAAACCAATGGAGGCCTATTCTCAACTTGTCCGCACTGAACAGATATCTCATTGTGCCAAAATTCAAAATGCTGACCCTACAGCAACTTCTTCCCATGTTGGGCAAGGAGTCTTGACTGGTGACTCTAGATCTCAAGGAGGCATACCTGCACGTCCCTATCCGACCAGATTGCAGAAGACACCTCAGATTTCTTGCAGGATCAGAGCATTATCAATTCTCAGCATTGCCCTTTGGCTTATCTACTGCGCCCAGAGTATTCACGAAATGCCTGGCATCAGTAACTGCACATTGCAGACTTCAGGGAATTCAAATGTACCCATACCTGGACGACTGCCTAATACAAGCAGACAACAAGACAAAATTGTTAAAGGACTTGGCCTATGTCATACACCTGCTACAGGCCTTGGGATACACAGTCAACATCCAAAAGTCAAGACTAGTGCCATCCCAAAGGATAACCTTTTTGGGTGTGGATCTGGACACAATCACTCAGATGGCTTTTCTCACAGAAGAAAAACAAAAACAACTACCAGATTATTTCATGACTTTGACAAGACAAACTCACCTTACTGCAAGGAAAGTCCTGCAGGCCCTGGGTTGCATGGCATCCTGCATAATCTTGATCCCACATGCCAGGCTGCATATGAGGAAATTACAGTGGTACCTAAGGAATGTATGGTCTCAACACAGGCACAGTCTAGAAACCATGATACCAATCATTCCATGCCTTCAAAAGGAATTCCTGTGGTGGGCTCAGGCCTGCCAGTCCAACAGAGGGTTGCCTTTCAACAAACCAAAACCAAGGCAGACCATTACCACGGACGCCTCAGACCTAGGATGGGGAGCACACATGGAGGACAAATGTATCCAAGGCCTATGGCCTCAAGGACAGCTAAGCATGCACATAAACCAAAAGGAGATGCTGGCAGTGAAGCATGCAATCGAGGCATTCAAACCATTCCTCCAGCAAGGACATCTGTTAATAAGGACAGACAACACCACGGTCATGTGGTACATAAACAAACAGGGAGGCACACATTCCTACCCTCTATGCCGGATGGCAATGAATCTGTGGAACCTATGCCTGAATCTCAATATCCAGCTGCAGGCCACATTTGTACCAGGAAAAGAGAATTCACTAGCAGACAGCTTAAGCAGAACTACCACGGATGCTCACGAATGGATGCTGCATCCAGACATCTTCAAACTCATAACAAAGAAATGGGGAATGCCAGAGATAGATCTGTTCACCTCCCCACTCAATCACCAACTGAAGAAATTCTGCTCAAGGACATGCCACCCACAAGCCTGGAGGGTGGACACTCTCTCTTTCAGCTGGAATGCCCTAACAGTGTATGCCTTTCCACCTCTCCCATTGATGTACAAGGTTCTACTGAAGATCAGGGAGGAACAGCCAAAGGTGATACTAATAGCTCCGGACTGGCCAAGACAACACTGGTATCCGCTACTGAGAAGCATGTCTCAGGCGAATTCATGGCCTCTACCCCTATGGCCTCTTCTTCTAACGCAGAACAATTTCAAGACCCTGCATCCAAACTTGAAAACATTGCAACTAACTGCCTGGAAAATTCCTTAAAACCACACCAAACTGTTTTATCTCAGAGGGTCAAGGACATTATCCTGGAGGCTCGCAGACCTTCCACAAGGAATACATACTCTGCTAAATGGAAGAGATTTCTCATTTGGAGCACATCAAAGGGCGCAGATGTCACAGTGGCAAACCTAGCTCACATCCTAGAATACTTAGCAGAATTGTTCCACAATGGCCTGTCTTATTCTTCCATTAAGATTCATGCTTCAGCAATTTCAGCAGAATACAATATGGATCCTCCTATCTTCTCTCACCCTCTTCTCAGACAATTTTTGAGAGGGATCAAAAATGTTAAACCTCCAAGGAGACCCCCTCTACCTCCATGGGATCTCAATTTTGTGCTGGAAAAATTGACACTACCTCCTTTTGAACCAGCAGCATCAGCAGACCTACAGTTTTTATCTTGGAAAACTACTTTCCTTCTGGCAATCACTTCAGCAAGAAGAGTATCTGAGTTACAGGCATTAATGGCAGTGCAGCCTTTTCTTATTTTCCACCAGGATAGAGTGTCACTGAGAACCACTCCTACTTTCATGCCAAAGGTGGTATCCAGGGTATCCTTGAACCAAGCTATTCATTTGCCTACGTTCTTCCCTAACCCACAGAACAAAGGAGAAAAACTTTTGCACACCTTGGATATACACAGACAACTACGCTACTATCTGGACAGAATTAAAACCAACAGAAAAACTGACCAACTTTTTGTAGCATATGCAACTGGGGTGCAAGGAAGAGCAATTTCCAAACAGACAATTTCAAAATGGATAGGAAATTGCATTCGCTTGCTACTCTTTTCATGGAAAGACAGCTCCTGAAAATATCAGGCCTCATTCCACAAGGGCCACAGCCACCACTACAGCTTTCCTACGGGGGGTGGCTACCAAGGACATTTTAGAAGCTGCTACTTGGAGCTCCGTGCATACATTTGCCAAGCATTATAATCTACCTTTATACTCCAGATCCCGAGCAGGGTTTGCAACTGCAGTTCTGCACGGGATCTTAACTACACCATCCTTCTCTTAGTACCTCCTCCCCAGTTTGGCTATGGTATTCTACCCATATGTTATGACTGCAGATGCATCCTTGAAGGACATAGTACAGTTTTGTACCTACCATAAATGTAGATGTCCGAAAGGTATGCATCTGCAGTCAGGATTACCCACCCTCCTTCCCCTCTGTGGTATTCCTAGGGTGCTTACCCCTCTTTCAGCTAGCTGGGGGAATCTATTATGGTGTATTTGTTTGTTTGTATGTATATATATATATATATATATATATATATATATATAATGTATGTATATATATATTTTGCTACTGTTTGGAACTTTTCAGCATTTATCCAAAATTAGCCTTCTTAGAGAGCACCTGGCATCTGGGGCAAGAAACACTGAGGAAAATGGCATCGGCTGATGCCACCCCAGAAGCTCTGATGTCGGGGAAAGTGCGACATCAGCCGAGGCCAGACCAGACTTTGGAATCCGGCCGACCGAAGGGCTGCCTGAGGCAGGACAACCCATATGTTATGACTGCAGATGCATACCTATCGGACATCTACATTTATGGTAGGTACAAAGCTGTACTTTGTTTGATCTGCAAGAAATGCATTATGCTGAAACTCCTCAATTTCAAAAGAGCTACATATAACATAACAGCCTGAAGCAGTATACATGCAGTCTCCAGGTACCTCAGGGACCAGGAGTAAAGGGGAAATACCAGTATTGATGTTCTAAGTGACTGCATGCTGACCCCTTCCTGTGCTCAGTACCTCTATGGGGTAGTTTTCAGTAGCACATTTCTGTTAGATGAGAAATAACCTTAGGCATATTGGTGTTGCAAATGGTTACTTAAGGTTGTACACTGTAAATGCTGTAGATGTCACAAGCTCATGTCACTCACCGCATCATATCAGGAAACAAAGACACTACTTTAGATGGGTCATTTTGTTATTAAAGAAAGACATAACACGGGTGCCTCCCAGTAAGAGATGGTAAGGCTTTTATTGTGGGCTTTTTCTGGTCTCCTGAAATGACTGTTCTTAAAACAAGTGCTAGATTTTTCTGGCCAGAACACATTTGTATACATTCCAAGGAGCGAGTCTTTGGGTCTGTGCACCATATTTTCCACGCCTAGCTCTCTTGATGGAATGAGCCCTTAAATCCTCTATTTTATTTCCCGGACGTTAGACCTGGGAAAGTCTGTGCCTGTTGCCTGTTCCCCCAAGAGTCTTAGGCTCACCACTGAACAATGAGGAGGCTCATTAGATGAGACCGAATTTACTTCACCCATGGTAAACGGGTCTATATTAGTTTGCCAAAATGGCATTCCGGCGGTCAACTAATCATTGACCCGTAATCAGTGAAAATTGCATCAGCAATTCGCTGAATTTACTAAGGGCACAAAATAGTTGCCCGAAGCACAATGGACCAATGTACAGTTAAATCGACCCCACACCCCCCTAATTATATATACCAACACCGAGATTGCACTACAGTGGAGAAAAGGGCATAGTTCTGTACTTGTCCGTTGTTCTTCAGGCAACTATTTAATTGCCCTTAGTGAATTCAGCAAATTGCTGAAGCAAGTTTCAATGATTACAGGTCAATGATTAGGTGTTTGCTGGAATGCCATTTCGGTGACCTAATATAGACCCTGGTGATGATGGTCCCTGTTTAACATGTGATTATATATATATATATAGTTAAGTGGGTGCATTTGAAGACGGTGCATGACCCTGAAAGGGGTCCTTTCTTGTACTAGCATTGCCACTGACAAGTACCTTCACTTACACCTTTGAGTTTGTTGCCTCCCCCATATATGCATAATTTACAGCTCAGCTTAGTATTGCATAGTGGACACAATCTAGTCCCACAAGACTGTAGCTAGGTGAGCATGTCTGTCCCAATCCTTCTGGGTCTTGTAGCCATAGGAGTCCAAAGTCCCTGTCTCAGCGTCAGACAAAGATAACAAGTTTCCCTCTCCTGCTAGTTCTGCCTTTCCCTCACTGTAGCTATTTCTCATGATGTTGAAGTTTTCCAGGGACTGGCTTGTCTACCTTCTTCACAAAAGAGTCTCCCAATATCTTGGATATAGCATGGGGTGTTATGGGTCATTCCTCTCATAAACATCCTTAAAATTGCCATACTTGTAGTCTTGAAAAAAATAGATGCCTTTTGTTTAGCTCCTAAAATTCATAATGTCTTCAGAAGAAATAAATGCCATGTTTTACTTGTCTTCAATGGCAGACTCCTATGTGATCTCTTTGGCCCAAGTATAGATCTTTGAGACTGCACTTCCTCACTGCCATGTGGACTGACATGGAAATGTAAGAGTGCTGTGCAAGATTTTTTTTCCTGTGCCACTCTAGGCCCTTAGGTTGTAAATTATTTATATTACTTGTTCCAGTTTCAGTCTTCCCACATTGAGTAGGCACACTGACTCTGAAATGAGTGAGTCTTTGGAGAAGAATCTAATAGTTGCCCCTTTAGTAGTCTTCCATGTTGCACCTTGTAATTTTGATTGAGCCATTGATGTAGTTAGGGTAGCAGCCTTTCGTGTGTGTTACTTTTGGTAGGTTGTCCTTTAAAGAGGAGCTATATTAGGCCTTCCTACATTACCAGTTTCATAGGGCAACTCCTTTGTGACCAGAATTCTCAAGAGGTAGTTAAGGACCTACTGAAATGTAAAGCCTTTTTGATGTCCCCCAGCTCCATCTTCCTCTTCTAGGTCAGATTACTGTAGATGGAGTAAGAGACTTCTTAAACAAAGAAAGGCATCTTGAACATCAGGCACCACCACCAGCCACATCATCACCAGCAATCTCTTATTAGAAGGCAGTCTTCATCTTAGGCTCCACAGCAGTTCTGATTGCACTTTAGGACTTCTCATGTGAGGCTGTTTCTCAAGTTTACTCTGCCCTGGAGGACTAGCACAGAGGACAGGTAAACCTTGCATATGTTCTCTGTGCCTTCCCCATCAGGAGTTCCTCTAAGAGATCAGTTGGTCTCCTAGTGCCAAACTTAACTCTTAAGGGGACTGCAGAATTTCTTACTGCTTTGGAAGGAGATGGTCATTATTTTTGTAACTGTTTCCCCTCATTCAAATGGGATAGGGGAGCCATTCCAATTGATCTTGTACCTAAGCAACTTTTTAAAGCAAATACAGCAATGCACTACGTTCTGCATGGCAGTTGTGGCCCTGATGATATAAGTAGTCTACATGATGTCAATAAAGCTAATGGATGCCTGTTGGAAAACCACTTTCCTGGAGCACTGTAGGAGGTTCCTTTACTTTAGGTTCCTTTACTTTTCTTGTATGATTTTTAGAATAAACTGCTTGCTTTTGCTCTTTTGTGAAAGCTCTGGGCAAGTGACATACCAGAGTTGTGGCTGTTATGATGGGGACCTTGCAGAAATGTATTCTAGTGTTCCCATGTGTGAATGACTGGCTGTTGGTGGCCCTTTTGGTGGACTTCTGGCATAAGCTGTTTAGGAGCGTACTTGTATGCAGTCTCTGGGAACTACCGTAAAGTTGGAGAAGTCACCTTCATGAGGATGAAGTTGGATGCTTTGCAATACCTGACCTTTTTGCCCAAGGAGAAGGCCACTAAGGTCATGGCCATGGTATCCAGATGAGGTCATAGATGTTGGAATAATCTTGTATTCTGCTGATTCTTTTGGGCCAGATGGCAGCCATTATTTTCATGGTCCTTTCTTGCATCTGAGTGAGGGTATTCTCATATACTATGAGGTGCCAGTGGTTGCAGAACTACCACTCTTTCATATCTGCTGCTGACATCAGGCAAATGCTACCATGCCCTAGAGTGGTGGGCTGTTTTTCACTAATCACAGCAGTATATTTCCATTCTTTCCACCAAATGCACTACAGGGACTGAAGCCAAATGATTTTCTGAAAGGTTGGGAAACCTGCATAGCATCCTGTTTTTGAGAAGTGCTGAACATAAATAAATCTGTTCAGGCTGAAGGTGGTATTCCTCACTCTTCAGACCCTGTAAAGTGACTTAAAACTAGACCTCCCCCTGCAGATTTCAAGACAGCAAGCAGGGCTGATAATATTCTTATTTCTATCTGTGTGGCACACACAATAGACTAGGTTATCTTTCTTTTGATAGATTGTATTTCAGGGAGGCGATCTTTGTGGCAAATTTCTTTATTCACAGGTCCAGTCTGCTTCTAAAGGTGAGAATCGGGAAAGTCTGGATACTCATTGTTTTCTGGGCAAGGAGTGCCCCAGAAATCTGTTTTCATGCTTCAGGGAAGAATGAGGGGCTCCCCAGGTTGATTTTTTTGTGTTTGTTGTGTGATATAAAGGGATGTAGCCCAGGTCTGAATTTGCTTAGTGTCCCATGTGCTGGGGAGAGTCCGTTGCAGAAGATGAGTCATGAGAAGACGAAGCCTAGTCAATTATTCCAACAGAAAGGGTTAGGAGCACGTGTCCTGAAAACACACGTGCAGTTTCTGGTGGAGGCTGCAGATAGATGGGGAAGAACTCCTTTAAGGGGGCTGGGGGTAGCTTCACTCACAGAAACAGATAAGCCCTCCCACTCCCCACTGAATACCCATCACAACCCTTGAGACCTTACAGGCATATGCTGAGAACAATAGAGCTTAAAACTGAAAAATGTGTGATGGCTGCCTGAATGACTGCCATGTTGTAGCTGTGCTCATACCCCATACAAATGCAAAGATGAGTGATGATATAGCTACTGTAGTGCCTTGATGGTCACTAGACATGAACAGGGAAAAAAATACAATAAAAATGTAGTTTTAATGTTTGCAGCAAGGCAGGGAGAAGTAGGCAATGGGCACATAATTCCCTAAAGTAGAAATATTTCTGTATGCCTTTCCATCAGCTCTGCTGTTTTTTAGCTTGTTAAGAGTCAGAGAAGAAAGGTCAAGGCATATTCTTTCTGGTATTTGGTGGCCAAGAACTGTGTGCTTTCAGGTTCATAGGTAGGTACTAGGCTGTTGGCCCTAGGGCCTATATAAGCCTAACCAAAAAGGTACCCTGGCTTTTGCCACCCAAGAAAATTTTCCTGTGGCCCTGTCGAGCAGAGCCACAGAGGTGATCCCCGGGGTGAATTTCCTATTTCCCATCCAATCATCAAGATTTTTCTTGAAGAGTGCTAATGAGGAGCTTTGTTTGATATAGACAGGTAGTTTATTCCAGAGTATGGGAAGTCTCTGGGACAGGAATCTATCCCTCCAGCATGTTCTGTTTATTGTGGTGACAAGGTTTAGGTCCCTAGAGTGTGTAGCTCGGAGGGATTGGGATTTCTTTGTTTCTGATGTACAGAAAGCTTTCCAAGTCTGGGCCACAGATGTCCTTTCTCAGGCAGTAAGACAGCTAATTCCACTTCAAAATATGACTGTTTCTAGTCGTGGTCCAAAAGCTCTTCAACTTGCCAGGAAGCCTTCCACCAGCCAGGCATATGCTAAGTAGAATCTGTTCTCACGGTGGTTGAAGTACTTACTTTGACCACAGCCGGTGTATCTGCATGTCTGTCTGACATGTCTTGGAAACCTGTTCTATTTTAACTTTCATTGTTACGTAGCCAGTGTACACATTTTTATCAACTTGGCACATGATGGCTGAGCACCTAAAGGGACTGCTGCGTCTTTGTCTACCTGTGAAAAACATTCTTCCTTCTTGGGACTTGAACTTCATGATTAACAGGCACACACAAGGGATCAATGTGCTTAAGTAACTGCTACCTTATGTCACAGCATGCATCATTTGGACATGCATATGTCCTTGAATTTGATTCTACTGGAAAAACTGAAGAAAATGCTGAATTCATGTAGGTGAAATAATACTATTGCAAGGCCCAATCAAGTGGAACCATAAAAACTGCCCCCCCCCCCATTTAACTTACTAGTTCCCAAAAGTCACATCTTCAGGAAGAGAACCTGAGGACTAGGAGGAAGTACCATTATGGTCAAAATCTGGTTCACCGTGTGTCTAACCTATTCCTATTTGAAGTTCTTAATTTCCTCTTTCCTTTAACTACCAGCAGCAGTACCAGTGACGGTACACTGGATTTTTTAATAGATCTACATTGCTCATATACATGCTGATAAAACTGGCAATTTCTAAGCAGTCTTTGAACAATTCCAACATAACCTCTTAGAACATTGTATGCAGTCCAAATCTGGTGGGAAAGTGTGTGGAGAATTGCAGGGGGCCTTTGGTGTCAGTACTACTAAATACTAAATGACTGACTTGAAAGGAGGAAGTCCAAGCAGTCTTTTGGGATTTTCAGTATGATAAAAATAGAATTATTCTGCTGAGTACTGTGTTCATGTTCCTGTTTAAATTTCTTTGTAGTCACCTCTTTACTTTTTGAATAAATCAACAAGTAGAATAACATATGCAAGCCATAGTAAATCCCCAAACATAATTTTGTTGTTCTTCTTCATTTATCAATTATTGCTGACAAGACCTTTCAGAGTTGCTTGCGTCTAATGTTTTTCAACAATTCAAATTAAGAGATGGCTGGTAAATATTATTAAAATTAATGTAAAAACTATTCCAGACGGATTCTTGTTGGTCACCATTCTTTTAAGTTGTTGTTTGATTGCACATTTCATTATAATCCAGACATTCTTTGCAGCAAGGGTTACTCACTCCGAGGCCAGACCCAGACTTTGGAATCCAGCCGACCGAAGGGCTGCCTGAGGCAGGACAACCCATATGTTAGGACTGCAGATGCATACCTATCGGACATCTACATTTATGGTAGGTACAAAACTGTACTTTCTCTGACCTTCCCCTTCCTTTTCTCAAGTGAAACTCGTATTATCAAATGCAGTCTACTTTATTAGAAAAATAAATACAGTATTTAAATAAATCATAAAATCATCAGACACTTGGCATTTTATGCATACTACGTGTAGCTTTTTGCTTAAGTAAAAGTGCTTTAAAAGTCCCCAGATCGTAATTTTCCACTAAACTGTTTCAGCTTATTCAAAGATGCCAGCTGCAATGTTTTCACTCTCCTTTCCTTCCATATTTCTAGCCACGTGATTGATGTTTCATTCATTTATCTTAGCCCTGTGGAACCGGATTCTTTATGATCTGAGGAAGGTCGTATACAAATCAAAAAATGGTTTTGTTTTTATTGCTTTATGTCTCATTTCCAAGTCTTAACAATTAAAGTTTTTATTTTATTTTGAAGAACATAATTTTTAGTAGCCTGTGATGGTGTGTTTCAGTTTTTACAGAGATCTTTTGCTTAGTTTTTGAAACCACCTTTGGCAATCACAGGAGATTTTCTTTCTTACTTTTATGCAAACAGTAGTCACTGTTGAAAAACTAATGCTTATGACCTACTTTACGAGTCTTCCCCTGTTTTCGCAACAATGACAAAATCTGGTCTTTAAGTTATAACTTGAGCACCAGTGAATACATGGGAGACTACAAAGCATCAACATTTGTGAAATGTGGTATTGTAAGGAAGAAGAGACTGAGAAAGACTTGAATTTTGTTGTCTTTGTAAAACTTGTATGTGGACTGTAAAGCCACTTTGCCATTAATGTTTAGAGAGTTACATAAGGGAAAAAAAATGTTCTTAGTATGTGTATAAATATTTCTTAATGTAAACTGTATATTATCAATCCACAACCCCTTTTCCCATTTTTGCATATGGGGTTAGGGTGTCACTTCACCAGTGACAATCATCTAGAGCCAAGGTTTACACTGCTGGGTGGCTAGCCCTGCTGCAATAGTTCTTCCACTCCACACACGACCACCAATGGCTAATTTAGAGTGTCAAGTCCACCTACTGTATGTCTTTGGAATGTGGGAGGAAACCAAGCACCTGGAGGAGACCCATGTGAACACAGGGAGGACATACAGACTCTGCACAGAAGGTATCCCAGCCAAGAATCAAACTGGGGAACCTAAATCAATTTTATGTAGTGTGCAGTAAGGGGTATTTTAAATGGAGGGGTCTTTAAGTGACTGTTGTATATGTTAAAGATATTAAAAATCGCAAAGTATTTGTAAGAAGTGTGGGATTTACACTACAACAAAATAAGAAAGGCTGGATCTAAGCAAGTTTGTTAAAAAAAAAAAAAAAAAAAAAAGTTCTGTGATCTTAGGCTGCTGGAGTGAGGTGTACATTTCTACTGATTATATGTAGAATTAATAATGATTTCCCTTGTTGTACAAGGGTGGGTGTCTAGATTAATGTCCTTGACTTAAGCTATAAACACTTTTTGTAAGCAAATAGGCTTGAAAAACAAGACAAAATAATGAAAGGCATGACAAAATGCCAAGTTTCTTGCATCTGCAAATATATTAGTTTGTATCGATTAGCAAATGCTCTTAATGAAAGACCATCTGCAGTTTAATGCAGTTGGCCAAGGGCATTCTGGACATTCTGTTCAGAGGAAAATTTACAACGATTCCTTCATGTATATGTGTACTGCTTTTTTCTCATGGAGATGAGCCGTCTGCAGGAGAAAGTAATCGAGAATTCTATCATTCTTTACTAAGGAAAGTGCAAAATTCAAAAGGTACAGTGTCAAACAGTTCAATAGAAAAGTTTGAAATCATGTGAAGTGAATAAGAGTAGCATCCCCAGCAGCCTTAATTATTAAAGGTAGTCTGTGCACTTTTTCATAAGGCAAAAGTTAATGTTTTCTAAAACTCGCGAGATGTTTTACATATTGAAGGGACTAGAGATAAAAGAACAGACAGCAATATCTGAAAGTGGGAACACAGGCTTTAACACATGCTTCAGTATGGGTAACCTTAATTGTAGATTAGGTAATGTCCGTGGGTGGTTGATTTGGGATAATTTTTTGTATCTGGAAAGTTAAAACTTCTTACATAGTTTTGTGTGTGTTTGCTCTAACTTCAGAAGGGATCGTGATGTTATGAAAATGTATTCATTTTTTGTTTGAGGATTTTCATTAAAGCAAAAAGTCTTTAAAAAAGTGACTTCAAATGTTGATAAAAGATCGAACCTGCCAAACATTAGTGTATGCATGCAAGACAAAAGCTGGAATTACACATTCAAAAACTGTAATGTAGAATAGGTCGGAACAATAGATTTGTATCATAATGGTAACTGTCAATATTCTCTTGGAATGTAAATGGCCTTTCAGGTAAAGACAGAAAGGAAAAAGAGTATTGAATTATATTAAGAAATGCATAACGCAAATAGCACAAATACATCTCTTGCAGAATGTGAATTTAACTAAGAAAGGATTTCAGGATGGATATTCACCAGAATACTGGGGGGGTGGTAATAATACTGATTGCAAGAGGGGCTCCAATAGTGATAAAAGAAACAAATGACAATAATGGCAGATTTGTGGTAGTAAGACGCTATTTGTATAGGAGGAGGATTACATTGGCATGTATTTATATTCCACCAAAAACTGCTGTTATGGACTTTAAGAAATTTATGGTAGAAATCAGCTTTCAGCACGGAATATTACTTATAGATAGGGACTGGAACTTGACTTGCAATAGTGAAGATGTTTCTGAGAGACCTAAAAGGGAAAATGTAACAAAAAGGAATATCTCTGAAGAAATTTATGAAAATATTTGAAGTGGAAGACATGGAGTCAGTAGTAGGAAACTGGACAGAATTTATATTTTACATATTATACCCCAAGGTACAATAATTGGGTTAGACTGGATATAAAGTATATTTCACAGGAACATGTGCATTTAATTGAAAGCTTCAACATATGCCCAATAACTCGTTCAGATCATACACTAATAAAAACTAAGATAAAATGCAGGATAACGAAGTAAAAATGAGACATCAGTGCTTTCCCACCTACCCTTTAAAAAAACAGGAATATAAGGTGTGGGTAATGGAAATTCTTTGGGAGTTATTAGGGAAGATAGAAATTTCTGCAGAGGGGATAGTGAGTGTGATTAAAATGGAGTTTTGAAATACAGTACAAATAAAAGAGAACAATGTGATTAAGAAGTAGTGGGAATTATTTAAGGTCATTGACAAAGGTTAAAGTATTGCAGACTAAAGGGAATCTTGCAGAATAAGACAAAGGGCAACAGCTTGGTGCTAAAGAGAAAATAAGAGAGCATGTGGATAATATGCATGAATTTAGAAATAGTGCTCTTAAGCAGCTGTTTGATAACTACTCCAGAGCGCAAAAACTTTTAGCACAGTGACTTAGGCAACAGAAAGTATAAAGGGCTGTGATCAAGAAAAATAACCAGAGATCCCATTGAGGTAATAGATTTCTGAAATTCTTATGAACATTTGTATAAAGCAGAGGAATGTGGTATCTACAAAAGAGCACAAATGACAATATTTGTATAAGACTTGATTACGTCAAGGTTAGATGAAGATGATGAGGCTCAACAACTAGTAGGTAAGATAGGAGAAGAGGAGTTGAAAATGGTGATATGTAATTAATCTGCATGGAAGACTGTCTCAGAGACTGCCTATACTCTGGAACAAGCTACCAATCTATGCCAAGCAAAGTTCCTCATTAGCACTCTTCAAGAAAAATCTTGATGAGTGGATGGGAAATAGGAAATACACCCTGGGGATCACTTCTGTGGCGCTGCTCGACAGGGACACAGGAAATTAATTTTCTTGGGTGGCATAAGCCAGGGAACCTTGTTGGCTAGGCTTACTTAGGCCCTTGGGCCGATACCCTAGTACCTACCTGTGAACCAACAAAAGCTGTGGTTGTGTGCTATTTTCATCTGTACTCAGTGTAAACAGTCTGTGAGCCTTCTCTTCTTTTAGCTGTCTGGCATGTATACCAGCCCAGACCTCCAGCTTCACTTCCCAAATGACAAACAGTCCTGATCCTCCTCTTTTTCACTTCTTCCTATGGGCTCTGCCTTTCAAATCTACTACTTTCCATTTTTATATTTCCAACTCAGTTACCACAAAGTCATATTTGAAGAGTCCTTCTACTCCTTGGGATATATTTTTGTTTGCTTTGTTTTATTTGTATTTGTGCATTGGGATTGTGTTGCTGGGCAAAGCTCCTTTTCAGTGGAGGCCTAGGGAGAATAGTTCCACAACTTGCATTTAGTGATACATTAGTTGAAAGTGTTATTGGTTACATGTTAAGAAAGCTAGAAGACAAGACCAAAGGTCAAAGCCTTTGGTTATTTTTTTATGCTGTATTTTTAATATTGTTATCAGATTTCATTTCATGATTTATTTTTAGTACTTTTAAACTACTAGCCAGTATGATAATGTTGTCACACTTTGAATGATGGGTGCATAAGGTAAAAATATTTGTTTAGTTTTTGTTAACAGATTGTACAGTAGCTACATTATAATAGTCATTCATTTGTTTTTGCAGACAATGTGTTGTTACACATCAGATTTAAGTTTAAGGATCCAGATGAGCTTAATTTAGTGGATTCATTTGTGTTTTGTATGAGGTATGTTGAAATGAGTACATAGCACATACTACCTGTAGAGATAGGAGGCCAAGTAGGGAGTGGAGCTGAGAATATCATTACAGCATGTTGAGTACAGACAGTGAGCTTTTAAACCATTGTAAGTTCTTACTGTTGAGGATTATGGCTGTGGGTCTGTGCAGATGTAATGAGTATCAGATGATTTTGAATGCTTTGGACACATCTGAAAAATACTGAAGCGACAATTTTCCTCGATTAGTTTAGTTTGCTATATATTTAGTTGAGTAAGTGTTTTTGGTGTTGTACTGTGGTCTAAAACTGTTGTCATGTAGAGTAGGTTGTTTAAATGGTCAAGGAGCTGGATGTGGCCACTTTCTTTGTGTTTTTGAAAGTAGAGGTGATATAGTTGTGAGACTGTAATTAATTAATTATAGAGAAGCACCTCCTTCATGAAAGCAAATGAATAATGTTTTCTAATTTCTTGTAACAACAATTTATATAGTGATACTGGGTAAGTGATCGCCTCTGATGCAAGGCAAAGTATCCTAGAGAAGGTTGTTGCATGCTAGGGAAGTTGTGTTGAATTTATATACTAACTTAGTTTGCTTCATGCCTTGATAATAGGACCTTCACAACTATCTCAAGAAGTAACTCCTTAGATCAGGGATCTGCAACCTGTGGCTCTTCCACCCTTCTGCAGTGGCTCCCTGTAGCTTTGAAAAATAATGACCACTTTGCCGCACGAAACACACATACACACACACACATACACACACACACATACACACACATACACACACACATACAACCACATACACACACACACACACACACACATACACACACACACACATACACACACACACATACACACACACACACACACATACACACACACACACACACACACACACACACACACACACACACACACACACACACACACACACACACACACACACACACACACACACACACACACACACACACACACACACACACACACACATCGTGAGTGAAAAAAGTGACGGATTTTAAATATTGTTCTTATAAACTTGCTAGAATAACATGGTTTCTGTTATCATGCATTCCACACACACTGAGAGTGACAGAGCAATCCCCTGGCAGCAGCAACATCTCCTGAAAGGTTTCTAAACCTCTCCACCATACCTCTGAAACTCTTCCCACAAGAAATCTGGACAGAGCCACAAATAAAGGGGGAACAAATGAAGAAAAATAGTGACTGATTTTAAATATTGCTGTTACAAACTTGCTCAAATAACAGTTTCTATTAACATGCATTTTCCACACACACACAATTACCTCCCAACTGTATGGACTGTTTTTGCAGTAAGTTCTGATTTTTGCCCCATATTTTGGTCTATTTCTCATAAAGTTGTGTTTTTTTTTCGGCAAATCATTGAGGTTGAAGTCAGAAAATGTAGACAGATATTTGAATTTCAGACTTCAGAAAATCCATGCTAATGCAAAACCTGTTATTTTATCAACTTTCTGTTTGTAAGAGCAATATTTAAAAAGTGTCCCTATTTTTGGGCCTTTGTCCTGGCTTTATCCAGATTTCTTGCAAGAGGTACGAGTCTCGCGCGCACACACACACACACACACACACACACACACACACACACACACACACACACACACACACACTGAGAGCGACTGAGTGATCCCAATATAAATTCCAACAAAGGAACAAAAATAGGGATGGATTTTAAATATTTCTCTTATAAACATAGTTTTTTTAATGTATAGTATAATAACTATATATAAAACTTTATACATTGTGTTATCTTCATTTTAGGGGTCAAATAGGTTTTGTGGCTCCAGATGAATTTTATATGGTGGGAGAGGGGCCAAAATGGCCCTTTTGATAGTGAAGGTTGCAGACCCCTACCTTAGATAATGGCACTGTCAAATCTAGTGTCCCACAAGAATCATTTCTGTTCCTTACTCTTTATTTTTATTAACAGCTTACCTGTGTTTGTTCACACTCAAGGGCACGCTTTACTCAGGCAACTTAATAATCCTTTCCTCCAGCTCTGCAACAGAAGCTACAAAGCCACTTAAATATGCTGTTGAACTAGCTAGTAAACCATGATTTAGTCATTGATGGTCATAAATCCAGAGCTGTGGTATTTGAATCACTGAAAAAAGTTTTCCAACATACACCCACGTATAATTCTAATCTCACAAATCCTTACAGTATCCAAACATAAATACCTAGTTGTCACCTACTTTCCTTTTTATTTATTTGTTTGTTTACCGGGAAAATCCGACTTGGAACGAAGCCAATATTCAGAGGAGGTCCAGAAAGAAACACTCCAGACACATGTCTTTGTGACGTGCAAGGAAACTGGAGCACCTGGAGGAAACCCACATGAACACAGGAAAGACATGCAGACTCTGCACAGAAGGCACCCCAGCTGAGACTCAAACTGGAGAACCTCTTCCTGTGAGGCGACAACGCTACAGCTGCACCACTACTCCATCCTTTTTACTTCACACAGACCAGATTGAGAAAAAACTCTGTAATTTCCATTTAAATTCTTACATGACTTTTTATGCTTCATAGGTCAATAAGTGTATCTAAATATGCTAATGCCTAAACTTGAATATTGCTTACCCATTATTTCCATTAACTCCTTTTGTAACACAGCAATGTTAAAGTCAGCAGGTAATAAATGGTAAGTTCTTCACTTTATCCAGTCTCTGTTTTACTTTAAAGGACTTTTTACTGGTTTACCAGTAACTGCTAGAGCAAGTCTTCACCTTAACTCTAACATTTAAACTCCTCTTTAACAACTACTGTCTTTCTCTTGCTTATAAAACATCACATTGGCAGACCCTACATAAGCTATCTTATTCATGGTTGATGCTGCCATGTTTCTAAGGTACACTACCTTAACAAAACAGAAATGGTGTAAAATCCTTTTTTACAATGTGTCTAGCTACGTGGATTTCACTTCCTAATAAGCTAAGATCTCAGTCTACAGTAAATTCAGCAGACAGCTATTAAAACAGCTGAAATAAGGGTTTTACCATAAATATTCTCGTGATCTTGGTTAACCAGTGTTACCTTTTTTCTGTCTTTAGACCTTTCCAAATCTTTTCTCATATGGTCTCGACAAATTCCTCTGTCCACTTCTAGTATCTTCTGTAACGTTTCTGACTCAAGTGGTAAAACAGAAATATAGCATGATTGTAAAACCACTTTAATGTATACAGGTGTGTGTGTATATTTCTGTAGTTATAATCCATATGTGTTTGCATGTGTGTGTGTGTATATCTCTTTTATTTATATATATATATATATATATATACACACACACACACACACACACACACACACATATAGAGAGAGAGAGAGAGAGATCATCTTTTCTGGTAAAACACGATGTGAGAAGATGCCAGTTACATACTTTAGACAACCCTATTTTCTTTTGTAATGTATGTTTCAATTATCTGTAATTTTTTTCTGTGCAAGTATCAGTAAACTATACTCTTATTTTCCTCGTGGCATATGGTTGTGGCCTTAAAGGGCCCATGGACTAGGCCATTTACCCAGTAAACAAAGTGAAATAAATAAGTACCCGCATGCATGCGTACGTGTGTGTGTGCATAACACGTTTTTATTAAGTTGAATGAGGCTGTTTTTGGTTTTGCTTTTAACAGCAGCTTCTATTCTAGACTTGACTAAAATTTTACCAGATGTGGTCTTTGTCTTTTAGCACTCCCCTATCATTTTTTCTTTGTATATATTTTAATATCAATCCCTGTGAGGGGAGCAGTCTCTAACCTGCAGTCCAAACTTCTGCTTGACCTAATCCCACTCTGTTATCTCTCCCGTTCCAGTTATTTGCTCTTAATACCTTGGTTCTATTTCCAATTTTCTTCAGTAAATTCCAGCCTTCACTTCCCTATTTTTTGTACTCCCACTTGCAGTCATCCTTATTGCAAAATCTCTTTTTTCCATTCTGCTACTTTATGAATTTAATATTCTGTATGGTTATTTTAAGGATCTGCATCCAAAATCCTACTTTCTCATTTCTCGGACTTCCCACCTGTTTCATCATTATACCTTTCCACTTTGATTTATCATTTTCTGTCTGTGTTAATGTGTATGATCTTTAACTGTGTAGCGATAAAGTATTCATTCAGATAAAGTAATCCTAAGATGCATTGTTTTAAGGGGAGGATCAAGTTACCTGCTTAACTCTTGCCCTCTTCCCTTCTCAAATGAATGTCTTCATCTTTGTTATTGTCCAAAACTTCTCAGCTTGTAAAACGGGTCTAACCTTTATACAAACCTAAAGGGACTAAAAACATTTTCACTGTTTGTATCTTACTGTCCATATCCATAATCAAGAACTTCCAGTTTTTATATTCTATTTTGTTTAGTCACAACCAACATATCCTTAGATGCCATAACAGAATACTTTTTAATCCACATACCTAAATATTTTATCTTATCAGGTACTGCTGAACTAATTTATGAGTGGGCACATAGTTGACTGATATACTTTTGTTTTATCATCATTAATTTTACAACCTGAAAAGCAACAAAATGCCCTTTTCTGGATTTTCAAGTAAAAAATAGTATTATTTCCCACCCAAATAAAGCTAACATTTCTTGATTACTATATTGGTTATATTCTACAATTTGAAAGTCATGTATTTTCTTTGCCAGTATCATTAAATATAAAGCAAATAAAGGGGAAAGAGGATGACCCTGCCTGGTTCCTCTTTTCAAACACAACTTCTCAGAGAGGAACCCTCCCAACTTAATTTTTGCCTGCAATCCTTCATATATCGTATTAATTAGCCCTATTATTCTGTCAGAGAATGCAAATGCTTCCATTGCCCTGTTCGTAAATTCCCAGCGGACTCTATCAAATACTTTCTCTACTTATAGACCCACCAACAATAGCAGTATCTTCCAGATTGTCATCATTCAGTTAATGTCAGATGTTTGCTTTCTCGCCACAAAACCACATTGATCCATATCTATCAACTTTGGTGACCTTCACATTCTCCTGGCTAGTTTACACATAAACACTTAATACTTACGGTTTTAAATTGAAATGAATCTATATGAAGCTGCATTTGTAGGATTTTTGTCCTCTCTTGCTGCTATGTAAACTTTATATGACATCATTTACATCCACAGTCCCATTAATGTAATAATTGCAGCTTTCTCACAAACTTGAAAGTGTCTGTACTAACTTAATTGAATATTGGTAATGGGGAGGGAATTAATTGTAATCCCATAGTTAACACTGCTGCTTCATATTCATCAGTTACTTAACCAGAAACGTTAATAACATCAGTATTATCATTTCTGCTTTCAGTCTCAAAAATATATCTCCTGGGATATCCAAGATGGCTGCACACTGATCAATTTTAATTTTAGCTCTCCCAGTGTGAAAAACAAAACTGAGAAAAAACAACCAGTGATGATGTAAACCTGAGTAAAATCCTGTTACTGGCTAGTAACTACATTGCTTGGATGCCAGTCAAGAAGAAATTTAGAGAACCTGAAAGAAAATCGGCCAGAAAAGGTGAATAGAAAACACTGAGAAGAATCCTGCAGTTCAGCCAAGAGGAGTTAATGTCTCAGCTTTGGTACAAAAGATGGCTTCCAGTAATTTAGAGGAAAAAGTAGTCAAATGTGTTCAGAGCTGATTAAAATAAATGAAACATTGAAGGAGTATATCAACTCAAGTAACAAAAGACTGGAAAAATGGAAGAAGCTTTAAATAGCTAGGAATTGTAATAGTGTGCATTAGTATAATTGTCTGTTTACAGTTAAAAGCATTCTCTAGAGTCTGCTTGCTCCTTGATCTGTTTAAAACTTTCATTTAGTGGCTACAGCTAGGAACTTTAATTTTTCCCACCCACCCTCCCTGGTATTATACTTGGTGGCTTTGCAGTTGCCCGCCCATACTGTATATTTTATCTGTGACAGTCCTCCCAGTCTAGTGTCATTAGTTCATTCAATCTAATAGAGAACATTTGTGAAGGCCAACCCACTCAGATTCTTAATGTTGAATTAACTTCTGTTCCAGCTTTCTCCATTTCCACTTTTACTGAAAAAAAAAATTCTAAGCTTGCTTCCCCCCTTTCCTGTGGCAGGTCTTGTCCAGATACGGATTTGCTGTGTCCAGGACTGTTTGTGAACTCCTGAGCCCCCCCCCCCCACACTTAACTAGGGTTAAACTATTCCTGGCGCCATAAATTCTGTTCTTCAAATTTTCCCTTGCAACTAGCCAGCTTTTTAGTTTTAGCACTCAAATCTGTTTCTTTGAGCTCAGCACTTGTTCAGAACTCATTGTAAGCATTAAATAAGTTACAAATTACTACAGCACTCAACTTTCCTCACTTGTCTAGAGGAAAACCGTTTTTAGTACTTAATAAATAAGCACCTATTCAGGCATGTCTAAAGATCGGCCCCCGGTGTTTTCTCCTGTTGCCTCATGTACATAGACAACCCTCTCCTCCTACCACCCAACACTACGACCTGTGAGAGATGCACTTATATAGCCAAACTGGAAGCAAAGCTCTCTTCACCGAAGTCAGGACTAGACAATCAAGAGGAGAAGGTAAACATTTGCACTGTACCACACTCATCACATAGTCACTTGAAACCTACACCACCAAAACACACACACACAAGCACAAAACACACACCTACATTTGCAGAGGCTCTCAGTAAAAATCTGCCCAAACAACCGAGACCTCCAAAGCAGAAATGCAAGCAACTTCCACCCCCTCAACACAACCCAAGTGACACATAGCCCTCATACTCAGTGTGCCACTCAACTACAGCCCATAAGGCATAACATACCCAACACTCTAGTCATAGGTGACTCTAGTCAGGCACATTGATGTTCCACTCACCAGGCTAAACAAGGAAAAAGTTACTGTTAGCTGCCTGTCAGGTGCCAAGATCTGCCACATAACGCACGCACACAGGTCACTCCACAACAAGTACAAATATGACTCTGTCATTGTCCATGTTGATGTGAATGACCTGAGACGAACCTCTCTGGACTACATGAAAAGAGACATGGAGGAGCTCTCCGATCTTGTAGCCCAGCCATGACCCTAGCCCTGAGTAGCATCCAGCTATCACCCAGAATTATACCACAGTACAAGGACAAAATGACTGACTTTAACAATTGGCTAAGCTTCTGGTGTCATTCTAAGGGAATCCAGTATCTGTCTGCCTGGGATGACATGATCGACAGACCACGCTGCTTTGCCAGAGATGGCCTGCACCTGCCACCCTTGGGATTCTGGATACTGGCAAAGGTTCTTGCCACCCCTATAGTGCCTTTTTTAGGCAAGGTTCAAATGATAAATTTACCACTGTAACAGGTACAAGCAAGCAAAATCTGAGGGTAATGCTACAAGTCTAAACCTCAAAATGCACTCACTCGAGGCACTCCTTAAAATGAAGAACATTGACATCTGTGCAGTGACAGAGACCTGGTTCAAAGCTCCAGAGAGCACCCCTGCATTACCAGGCTATAATTCATACCACACCTTTCAGCCACCAAACCCGGACCAAAACACTAAAGGTGGAGGCGTGTCTATATTCATTAAGGATATCCACACCTCCAAGCTAGGTACTCAGCATAATGCATCTAAGATTATTCAAGTTCAGCTAACTCTGGGCAAAACCACAGTCCAGATTGTAGCTTGCTACAGACCCCCCACCATACCCCAGGATTCCCACTCCTCTTTTCTTGATACACTGGAAAATATTAAGGTACAACCCAACACTCTAATAATGGGTGATTTCAACTACCCTACCATTAACTGGGAAAACTACTCATGCACCAACTCTTTTACTCAAAGTTTTCTGGAAATCATCAATTCCAATGCCTTGGATCAACTTATCCACACCCCCACCACGGGCAGCAATATCCTAGACCTGGTCATCACCAACATGGGTGACCGGTGTTCCACACCAGAGGTCAGCTCCTCGTTGGTCAGATCCGACCACAAGCTAATCACCCTAGACAGCCACATCCCGCTCCCAACCCCCATTAGGAAAACAACCATAAAACTTTTCTCCAAAGCCAACTTCACGCTTCTTAAGACAGAAGTGGCAAACTTCACGACACCCATGCAGATGGACAATAGAGGTACGACTGCTGAATTACAGAAATGCACTTTATAAGCACTTACACAAGTGCATGGATCGTGCTGTCCCTAACAGAACCAAAATGCTATCCTCCAAAAAAAGGAAGCCAATCTGGTGGTCTTCTGCCATAAACAAACTCTACAACAGAAGAAAGAAACTGTTGCAAAAAGAGTAAAATCCCACAATTGGAGGAACTCCCTGGTCAGCCTCAGTAAGAAGCTGAGATCCCTCCTAAAATCCACCAAAGCTAGTTATGAAAACAAAATTGCTACTGATTCTAAAGACAACCACAAAGAATTCTGTAGCTATGTCAAGAATCTAAGTGACAACACTCAGATCTGCTCTGTGTTACAGCACAATGACACTAAATATACAGAACCAACCGATATTGCCAACATCCTGGCAGATAGGTTCAGTGCTAACTTTACTCCCCCTCTCACCTCCTAAAAGGCCCATCTTTATACCAGAAGAATGCAAAGTTCCTGTAATCACGGCTGCACAGGTAAAACCCTCGCTCTCCAAAGCCAAGAACACAGCATCCATGGGACCGGACAACATCCCAAGCTGCCTTCTACACGAACTACAGAATGAACTGGCACCCCACCTAAGTACCATGTTCAGTCATAGCCTCACCTCAGGCTTTGTGCCCATTAAATGGCGCACCGCAACGGTTATCCCACTCCACAAAGGGGGGGCCACAACAGACCCCGGGAACTACTGCCCCATTAGCCTGACGAGCCTGGTCTGCAAGGCCATGGAACGTATCATCATGGAACTCGTAAACAAAGACATTGGAGATCTCCAAACTCTGGACCCCACACAGTTCGGGTTTGTAAAAGGCAGATCATGTCTCCTAAACCTGATAGACTTCTTTGAAGTAGTCACCAAAGCCATAGGTGAGGGTAAGGTTGTTCACACAGCCTATCTAGATCTCGCCAAGGTGTTCGACACCATCCCCCATTCTGGAATTATAAACTCACTAAACTAGGTATAAATCCCTATGTCACAAGATGGGTTGCCAACTGGCTTACTGACAGAACCCACACTGTGAAAGTAGCAGACTCCAAATCAGACTTCAGACCAGTGACAAGTGGAGTACCACAGGGTTCAGTCCTGGGTCCTCTCCTGTTTGGTATCTACTTCTCTGAAGTACACGCTAACACAGAAGGTCTTTGGCTAACTAAATTCGCAGATGACTGCAAACTAGGAGCCATAATCAAAACTCCTAATGATGTGGACATCCTACAAAAGTGCCTCAATGAGACAGATGCCTAGTGTCAAAGCCATGGTCTCAAGCACAATGCCAAAAAGTGCATTGTCATCCCCTTTGGTAAAAACTCTGTACCCATGAACTACCATATAGGCGGTAGTCTACTTAACACCGAAATGTGATGAGACCTTGGGACACAGGTGGACAGTAGTCTCTCCTTTGATAATCACATCGCCACATTGGTCAGGAAATCCTTCTACGTGTCACACCTCATCACAAAAGGTTTCTCATCCAGTAAAAAAGAGGTCATTGTTCCCCTTTACTCATCACTCATTAGACCCATTATAGAGTACAACTCCCCTTTTGGTATGTACCTCGCAAGACATCTACAACAACTGAAAAGGCCGCAAAAATACCTCACAAAGAGGATTACTGGCCTCAAACAGATGCCTTACGCAGACCGTCTCAAAAAGCTCCAGCTTTACTCCGTCGCATATCGCCTACTCGGAGGCAATCTCTGTCTAACATACAAAACTATGTCAAACCCAAAGCTGTTGGACATGCTCCACTTAAAGAAATCCCAATCCCTCTCGAGCTACATGCTCTAGGGAACTGAACTTTGTCACCACAATAAACAGAACATGCAGGAGGGATACGTCGCAGAGACTTACCATACTCTGGAACAGACTATCTATGTCAAACAGAGCTCCTCATTAGCACTGTTCAAGAAAAATCTTGATGATTGAATAGGTAATAGAAAATTCACCCCAGGGATCACTTCTGTGGTTCTGCTTGACAGGGGCACAGGAAAATAATTTTCTTGGGTGGCGAAAGCCAGGGTTCCTTTTTGGCTAGGCTTGTATAGGCCCTAGGGCCAATAGCCTAGTACCTACCTATGAACAGTTATTCAGATGAACTGATAAAACTACAAAAGTTGAAATAAAGAAAAGGCTGGCTGAGTATGAGAGACAAAAAAAAATGATAGTCTTGACAACAATGAGAGAAATATCCCAAAAACAACACATGTCAAGGTATGGTCAAAATTTAATAAAAAACAGCAAATATTCTCACAGTGGCATAAAACAATCAAGCATTCTAGCGCCTTGGCTTCACATAAGCCTTCAAGGAGTGCATTCATTACAAAAAACATCACCCTTATATACTCCCAGTTGCCAATTAAATCATTAGTTAATTGTTATACACTTGTTAAAATTCTTAAAGATACATTTCCACTTAATTAAATAACATACTTCCAACATTAGTCTGTGTTCAGACCCTGTGGAATTAAAGTGCCATATTTTAAAATGAAAAGTGTTTCTTTGTACAGTAACAGATTTCTAACATAATCACTATCTCTTTTTCTCCTGTATATGTTCTAAAATAGTGGCTTTTAAGCGTACAAAGTTACCATTGTGGTACTGTTTAAAATATTGAGCTAAAGGAATTTCCATTTTCCCTTGCCTTATATCTCTCAGATGTTCTAATAAAGTTCTTTTAAACATACGTTTAGTCTGACCTATATAGTATTTGTCATAACTACATTTAATTACATAAATTACCTTTTCAGTAGTACACTGATATTTATCGTCTGAAAATTTATGTTGTTAATTTTGGAAAAAGTCTGCACTATGTAGTCACATCCTGTGCACCCGCCCACATGGTTTTGTTCCTTTTATCTGAATCTGTCGTGGCAAGGTGTCATCAGGTTTTTTAAATTTAGTATGTACCAACATATCCCTCAAACTCTTTCCTTTTTTTGTTTGAAAAAAACAAACTTTGTTGTAGCAATCCTTCCAGTTCATGATATCTAAACAGAAATTTCCAATAATGTCCAATTATTTGTTTTACACTGTCACTCAAAATATTATATGTCATAACTATGAAAACATTTTCATCTGTTATACCTTTCTTATCCCTATAGGGTAAAATCCTACATTTTACATTCCTTTTACCATATCTTTCTCTCTTTATTCTATTGACAATTCTCTCAATTATCTGTCTGTAATATTTCCTTTCTATAAACATCTCCACTGTATATTGTAAGTCTTGTTCAAAATTGTAATTATTATTGCATCTTCTTGAGATTCTTAAAAATTCTTCACATTGTAAAGAGTCCATAGTATGTTTGGGATGACAGCTATTGCCCATCATAAACTGATTAACCACACCAGATTTCCTATGTAAACACGTCTTTATTCCTTCTTCAACTGTCCCTTCTAAGGTAATATCAAGAAATGAAATTTTATTTCCATAACTTAATCCATCAAATTGTATAGAAAATCTATTTCTTTGTAGTTCTAATATAAAATCTTGAGCACTTTTTCTATAACACCATCACAAAGAAATATCAGATCTATAAATCTAAAGTAGGACTTGACATATTTTTTGTAAAATGGATTTGTATAAATATATTCTGTCTCGAACATCCCCATAAATAAATTCGCATTCATAGGTGTGAATGAGGAGCCCATCGCCGTACCTTGTATCTGATGGTACAGTTTATCTTCGAAGTAGAAAACGTTATTCTTTAAACTAAAATTTACCAAATCCACGATATAATGTGCTAATGGACTGTCACCTAACTAGATACTGAGAGCTTCCATCCCATAAATATGCTTTATATCAGTGTATAAACTTTTCACATCATCTGTTACACAGTACATCTCTTGCTTCCACCTCACCCCTTTATTTTTTTCCAAAAAAGCAGATGACTCTTTTATATAAGATGGAAGCTGAATAACTTAGTTTAACAAACATTTATGCAACACCAATCCCAAATTATATAAGAAATTGATCTTCCTGGTGTATTCATCAAACTTTTGTGTACTTTGGGCAAACAGTAAAAATATCCCATTTCTGTTTCAACACTAGACAATTTTTTCTCAACATCATTTTCAGTCCAGTATCCTAATCTAAGTCCCTTATTAATCAGGCTCATATACTCTATTATAGCTTTTTCTGTCTTGGTGTTAGTCACAATTTTATATACTTGCTCGTCCTATAACAACTCATAGCACATCATACTATATTGAGAATGGTGCATCACCACTATTTTATTTCCTTTATCTGAAGGTTTTATCACAAGTTTATTCTAATGTGAAAATTCTTTTAATGCTAACTAACCATTCATTTTTTGTTAGGTTAGGTTATAATCAACTTTATTTCTGTCTAAAAATTTAAATAACATCTCAACTTCAAAATCAATCTTTGAGTGAAACTTTTTTATACCTTCATGTATAAATGGTGGTATAAATTTGCTTGATACTTTCAAATCTGTTGTATCTATAGGACAATAAGCATTAATATCACTATTACATGAGACAAAAGAATCTTCAGACATCTCATTAATAAAAACATCTTCATCTGTACTATACTTAGTCACATCATGCACATTTTCTATCCAGATCTTAGATCTATCAGCATTATACACATGAAAATAGTACCACAAATGCATTTTCCTGATTAGTTTAAATGTGTTCTTGGCAACACTGTAGAAATAAATTTAAGGCCATATTGCAAAGCTGTATTTAAACTATCATCCAGCACATCACCAGTTAAATTCAAAACAACATTAGCAGTATTCTAAAATGACTCAGTGCCACTTAGTTCTTTATTTTTCCATTGTCCATGTTATTACTTGTGTTGATCCCATTCTTGTTCCTGAAACTGTCATTTTCTATTCTGATATTGTCCACCTCTCTGGCGAAAATTGTCCTGCATATATTGAGTATCATTAGGCTCGGGTAAAGCATGAAATGCCTGTTCGTCTTCTAAATCACTCTGATAATGGCTCGTATCACTGAAAGATGCTTCTTCTCTTGCTTTTCTCCCTCCTTCCTGGTTTTGAAAGCATACACATGACCCCCAACGTTGATTCGTTGGCCTAAAAAAGGCCGTATCAGTGTCATAGTCCCTGAGGTCTCTTTTTATTTTATTTAATTTTTGTTCACATATTTTCTTTTCAAAAACAGCTAGTTTCTCTTGAATGTCACTCAAGCATATTTCAAAACATTTTTTATCTAGCAATAGCAAAATATTGTGACACATGACATTAATGTCCTTTCTCAAAGCAAAAAGCTTTACCTCATCACGTTCGACTAGTATTCTGACCCACTCAAGTGAACAGCAGTGAGCAGCTTTCTCCCATCTCTGCCGGAAAGCTTTCTCATCATTATTTGATAAGTCAAAGGCAGAGAAGGAAGTTTCATTGCCCGTAACCCACTCGGTGCTATATCAAGCTCCAGATACCTCTGGAGACTAATTCTATTATAGTGAGTTAAAGATTCTTTATTGAGCAACTGCTTCAATTTCTGAAACAAAGTTCTTGCTTCACCAGGGATGACAGTGGAATGCTTACCCACTTCGGAGAACGGATTCGGCATACACTTACTTCTAGTCTCATTAAGCAGCCTCTCCCACATCTCCAAGGGTAGCCCTTCACCACTGCTGGCTGGTCTTTCACCTCTGCCTTTCTCCCTCTCTGTGTTAGAACATAGAAAACCATCCAAGGTTAACTGAGAAGAATCTAACAGTTCTTCTCTGAAGATTCTAGGTAAATTAAGTGCAGAATTACTGGCCATACCTTAAATACTCTTGATAACAATGAGAGAAATATCCCAAAAACAACGAACATCAAGGTATGGTCAAAATTTAGTAAAAAAACAGCAAATATTCTCACAGTGGCACAAAACAAATAAGCACTTATTACTCTCTTAGTGGGCAGAGCATGCAGAGAAAACCTGAGACTTTCTGTTGTACCAGAGAAATTGGAAATAACATATTGTATTAATTTTATGAAAGCACAAATATGCAACTAAACTGGTATTTCACAGCAGGCTTTGTTAATTGAAAGGGCACATTGTGTGTATGTTCCAAATCTGGCTGTGAGAAAGCAGCGAAGACCGGTATTAATAAAGATGCAGTCATACCAGCAGAAAGGGTTGGTCCTGACTAAATTGTGGTAGAAGGGCCAAATATTAAAAAGTAGAGACAGCAGAGAGTTTGTGGAAAATGATTATTCACTGTACAACAGGCAGAAGAGAAGCAAATGTAAACCAGCCCTCAGGGAATGTTGAGGCAGACATAAGATTCAAGCTGTTGTATCTAGCTGTCTTCTGAATATTTTTTGATGCAGAACAGATTAAGGGAGAAATGCAAAAGTTTGCCCAATATGGGTGAGCCATCAAACAGAAGAGGACTCTGCTTCTCAATCTTCAGATGGTAAGGTTCATAGAGAGTTTGCCAGTGAAACTTTTTCCAGTGTCCCAAAGGAAAATGCTTGAGAGACAGAAAAAAGCACAAAATGTAACCAGAAGAATGAGAAATACCTTGGACTTGAACCAGAGTCTGTTGGGAGAGGGAGATAAACAGGAAGAAGACCAGCAACACTGAAATTAGTGAGCAAATGTGAGACTATAAAGCACCACTCCTATTTATGAAATATGGCTTTCCAAGAAAAAGTGGATGAGAAGGACTGGGTTTTTGTTGCTTTTGTTAAACTTCTTGAGGGACTGACTGGCATAAGCCCAACTTCATGTCATTGTTTGGAAGGATACTAAGAGGAAAAAAGGAGGGAGAAGGAGGGAAAATGTAACTGTACAGAGAAGAATTTTTGTTCTTAACAGTATTTGTGTAAAATACATTTTGAAATGAATTGCATATTATATAGCAAGGTATTTTCAGTGATTGTTGTATGTGATAAAGATACTAAAGTAAATAGGTGATTTTTTTCTCTTTTTTAGTGTTAAGAAATATTGGCATTACAGTGTAAAAAGAAGAAAGGCTTAAAAGAAGGTTCAAGTCAAGAAGTTGTAATCTTAGGCTCTTGGGGTGGGGGTAGGATGTAACGATATACTGATATATGTAGAATTGAATGTTTTATTTTACTTTTGCATTGGTGAATGTCTGGAGTAATGCCCTTGGCTTTATCTAATGACGAATTGTGAATGAAAGTGGGTTTTTAAAAATGAAAAACCTCAATGTAATAAATAGTTTTCTTTAAGCAAGTAAATGTTAAGTGCCAGTTGAGAAATCTGAAGGTGAGGCCAGCTCTTTATTTTGATCTTCTGTTTCCATGGAAACAAGCTGACTATAGGTGAAGACAGTAAATCAAGAGGTCTGGACATTGTTTGAGAGAAATTTAAAATTAAAAGGCACAAGGGTAAGCAGTTCAGTAAAAAATAAAGTTTGAAATTATTGGCAGTGACTAAGAGCAGCTTTTTCTGGTAACTAAATATTTTAATACATTTATTTGGACGCTGAATAATTTAACTTTATTTAAAGATAGCCAGTGCACTTTTTCTTAAGACTAAAAGTTAATGTTTTCTGAAAGGATGCAAGTTGTTTTTCACATCTGGGAGGGGAATTTTTTTGAAGAAATTTATGAAAATATGTTGTAGGGAAGACATGAATTCTGTAGTAGGAGCTGTGAGAGAATTTTCATATTATTCCCCAAGGTACACTAACTGAAAGCTTCAACACACATCCAGTAATATTTCAGATCATGTGCCAGTAACAACTAAGATACAAATGCAGGATAATGAAGTACAAATAAGACAATGGCGCTTCCACACTTCTCTGTTACAAAGAGAGAAATTTAAGGAATGGGTAGTGGAAATTGTTAGAGTGTTATAAAGGAAGACAAAAATGTCTTCAGAGGTTATAGCTAGTGAGTGTAATAAAATGAAGGTAGAGTTTAAAAATAGGGTAAAAAGAAAAGAAAAAGCGGTATGGTTAAGAAATAAGAATTGTTTAGAGGGGCTGATAACGGTTAAAGCATTGCAGAATAACTGAGATCTCACAGAATAAGCAGCAGAGGTGTAAATGCAGAGTGTGCCAAAGAGAAAATAAGGGAATATCTGGATAATATGCATGAGTTTAGAAAGATTGCTGTTTTTAACACCATGACTTGGGCAACAGAAAGTATAAAGGGTTGTTGTAAAACTTAATGAGCTTATAATAAGAAAAATAACCAGAGATCCCGTTTAGGGATATTTTGGAAATGTTATAAAATTTTCTATAAAGGAGATGATATGGAAATCAAGAAAAAGCACAAATGGAAATATTTATGGAAGATTTTGGTATTCCAAGGTTAGAGGCTCAACAGTTAACAGTTAAGATAGGAGGAGATGAGATAAAATGGTAGTGTGTAATCAGTCTGCAGGAAAATCTCCAGGAATAGGTGGAATTCCTCTGGAAGTTTGTAAGCTAGGAGGGAAGAAATTGATAAAGATCTGGAAGGTTTTGTTTAACAGTGCTTTAAAAGGAAGGGAAGCACCCACGTCCTGGAAGAAATCTGTGTTGGCTGTAATAAGTAAAGATGGTAAAGACCCATTAGACCCAGCTTCATACAGGCCCGTTTCAATTTTAAATCATGTTTATAAAGTGTTTGTCTACAAAAGCTAAAAGAATGCCAAAGGTGTTGCCAAACTTGATAGATATGGATCAGTGTGGTGTTGTATAGGGGAGGCAGATATTTGACAACATGAATAAAACGATGATTCAGAGGGAAGCAGAGTGTAAGAAAATACCACTGTTGCTGGTGGGTCTTGATGCAGAGAAAGCATCTGACAGAGTAAGCTGGGATTTTATGAGTAGGGAAATGGAAGCATTTGCAATCCCTGACAATAATAAGTTAAATTAGGAGGATATGTGAGCGATCATAGACAAAACTTAAAATGTGAGGGTTCCTGTCTGACAAGTTCTGTCTGAACAGAGGATCCAGGCAGGGGTATCCTCTTTCCCCTTTGTTATTTACTTTATATTTAGAGCCATTGGCAAAGAAAATAGGTGGCTCAGAAATTCTGAGATAAAATTGGTATGCTAATGAAGAAAAGTTGGCTTTATTTTAAAATTATCTTATTTTGTACCTGATAAAACCAGGAAAGGACAGCTCAGTGTTCTGGAACATTCTGAGATAGTTTCAAGTCTTTTTTGGGATGCAAAATTAATAAAGACAAAACATAGGGCCAGATTCCAAAAGAGTTGCTCTCTGTGCAGTCTGCCTTGATTTCAAAAGACTTGCTGTCAGTGTAAGTGACTTATTTTGGTATAAAGCCTTTCAATAAACAGGCTTACACTGGGGAGCTAATTCCAAAACACCTGCTCACAGCCTGCTCTCAGTGTTAAGTAGTCAGTTACACTGAGAGAAAGACTTTCGGCATTGGGCCCAGAGGCTATAGCTGTAAACTATGTACCCATACATGAATCGGTTCAGTAATACCCATATTTATGGGGACATGATAAAATGAACTATTTGGGAGTATGGTTTAAAACTAATTCTGTTACGACAGCTAAGGATATGTGGGAAGAAACTAAAAATGTAATGTAAAAACTGAGAAACTGGAGGCTCTTGTTTATGAATATGGATAGCAAGATACAGGCAGTGAAAATGTTTTTAGTACTTTTAGTTTTGTATACATATCAGGCATATTGTCAACCAGTGAAGTTGTGGACAGTAGTACAGTAAGGAGTTGAAGGATTTTATCTGGGAGGAGAAGAGGGCAAGGGTCAGGTGGGATAAGTTGATCCTGGCAATGGAACAGGGTGGTTTAGGATTACCTGATTTGAAGGGATATTTTAGAGCTACACATTTAAGGCTGATGTATATAATACAAGTAGAAAGCTATAATTCAAAGTGGAAAGGGATGATGATGAAGCAGGGGGGGATTCAAGAAATAAGGAGGGAGTGGGATTTTAGATACAGATCCATAAGGATAGTAAAAGCCATACAGAATATTATATTTAATAAGTAGCTGAAAGTGTTCTAAAACTAAGCCAGCACAAGAATAGAGAAAAATAGATTCTGTGATAGGGATGACTGCATTTAGGAGAACAATTAGGGAACAGAGAGTAGGCAAGAAGGGGCTGGAATTTACTTGAGAAAACTGGCTAAGGAACCAAGGCATCAGAAGCAAATAACTAGAGAGAGAAAGACAAAGGTAATAGAGTGGAAAGAGGCCACCAGCACATTTTGACTGCAGGCTTAGACACTGCCTTCCCTATCGGGGATTGATATTGGTGTATAAGCAAAGAGAAAGGGATAGGGGAATCCTAAGTGAAAGACTTGCTCTGGTATAGTTTTAAGTTGAATTCGTAACAGAAGCTGCTGTTAAGGGATAATTAGAATGGCATATAAAACATTGCATTATAACTATAGGAATCAGTCAGAGGAGGTTAAAAACATTGGGAAGAGAGATTGGATAAGCAGTTCACAAGGAAGCAATGAGAGGGCATATGTGTGGCTCACATATGTGCAACAAAATCTAGGAGATATAGGAATTTTACTTTGAAGTGTTTGCATAGGTGTTTTTATACCCCACGCAGACTCCAAAGAATTTTTCCTTGGGTAGATGGCAAATTTTGGACGTATGATGGGGAAGAAAGAAGTAACTGGGAGCATATATTTTGGGACGGTAATGAGTTGGCAGACTTTAAAAATTCCTCAATAGTACTGTCAGAAATATTGGGTGAGGAAATGATTGTAACTAAGGAAATGTTTTTTTTTAGCTGGGATACAGAATCTGAATTGATTAGACATAGTAAGGCCTTAAGTTTTATTTTGGTGGATGCCAAAAAAAGCAATTATTTGAATGTGGAAATCTGTCCAAACCAGCTGTATTTGAAGTAGTACACATTGTTAGAGATAAAATAACTGAAAGTGGGACCTTTAGAAAAGGGTAGGAGCAGATAGTCATATGGTTTACACAGTAACATGGAGGTTAAGTATGGGAGAGTGAAAAAGATGTCAAACATTTTGCTTTCAGATAAAATAATCTTGCATGAAATGTTATTTCAGCAAACGCATTTGCTCATGTATGGTTTCACTTTTTTCCATATGCTTTGTAGGTTATGAGCTTTCTAAAGTAGAAGGGAAAACTGGGACTCCAGAAAAACCACTTTCTGATCTTGGGCTGTTGTCATACCGAAGCTATTGGTCACAAACAATCCTAGAGATCCTCATGAGCCTGAAGTCAGAGAATGGAGAACGGCCACAGATTACAATAAAGTAAGAATTTGCATTTTTAACTGTCCAGGCACGCTTCACTAATATGCATTATGTTTTAATTTTTTTCTGGTTTACAAAAATGTGCCATTTGGTGGTACATGACCAAATATCCACAGAGACTCGCACATGTAATTAAAAATTGATAAATCGCCTTCTATTATTTCCTTCCATTTTTCTGGGTAGTCATATTTATTTTTATGTTGCAGTGGAGCTGGTTCTTTTATCTAAAGCAGAGTGGCTTCTGTCAGCAGGAAGGATGGCTATGCTTTAGAGTACAGACATTTTCATGCAGATGCCATTTACAGCGAGTTAAAGTTCTTGTTTGGAAAACATGGAAGTCTAAAAGTTACAATATCAGTTTTTGTAGTTACATAAGAAATATGAAGTTAACTTGTAAATTTTGCCATCTGTAGACCTAGAGATTTTAGTAAAAAATGGTAATTTATATGAATAAATGCCTGACCATGATGATTTTAATGTGCTATAGAAGTCTATGTTAAATGAGACAAATGTGCCCAGAAATATTCCCTGTGACTTCCTTTCAGAGAGTTTGGTTTAGTTAGATTGAAAATTTACCCTGTACCATTGGGTTACAGATTTTAGCGTTTTTATTTCTCCATTTATGTAGTACTTTCAATCCTTTTTTGGGAAACAAAGCTCAGGTTAAGGTGTTTGCACTTTCTGAATCTGACAGTAAGGAAGTAGCTGTGAAGGTCCTTACTACAGCATCCATAGTTGGATACCATTTGACTCGCAGTAGTTTTGAAGCCACAGAGTCAATTCTGGTGCACCCTTATCCTTGGCCCAGGGACATTCCAGTAATGGATAAAGGGGGGATATCACAGTTCCTGAGAACAGGATTTTTAAATCGGAAAAAATGTACTAATTTTTGAACTGACACCTGAGAAAGTTACCAGAGTCAGCCCCATACAAAAA
Source organism: Protopterus annectens (assembly GCF_019279795.1). Classification (NCBI taxonomy): domain Eukaryota; kingdom Metazoa; phylum Chordata; order Ceratodontiformes; family Protopteridae; genus Protopterus; species Protopterus annectens. The sequence goes on from NC_056733.1 coordinate 1,295,291,321, forward strand.
GCCAAGCCTTCTCAACAATCAACTCACTTGACACAGGGGGACCTCTGCAGTGGGCTAACTTTTTGAATTTCCTCTTTATAGTCCCCATGTCATTGTTTTTTTTTCTCTCTCTCCTCTTTTTTCATGGTTAAGGTCAGATGTCCTTACCCTTAAAGATGCACCTTTGCAACAATCTTGCGTTAAGGAAGCATAAGTAGCTCCTCTGCCTGCCAGTGCAACCCCAATATCTTTTCTCTTATTAGCACAATTCAGACCCTAATCCTGTTGTGTATTTTAGTAACTTTCCTAGGTTCTGTGGCTAGACAGGTAAGTTTTCCTTAGAGTGATTATGTGATTGGCAGAACATGAACAAAAGACCCACACTGGCACTGCCTCTGCTGCTTGGGGCAAGAGCATAATATCAAATATTGGCATAAGTTTTAAAATTTTTGATTTGCCTGCTTACTGCAGGCCTACGCTGGTGCACCAAGATAAAGTGAAAAGCATGGAGGGGGTAACACTAGTCACGTTTCCTTAGAGCAGTCCAGCCCCAAGAGTGCCTCGTAGTCCACATATGTTACCAGCTCTCCATTGAATAATGAGGCATTGAGTTTGCGTCTCTTCTTTGTTTCAGAAGATGAAAAGAGCACCCCAGTCAACCACTTTCAGGTGTGTCCCATCATATTAACACAGCCATCCTATGACTTAGCAGCTGGAACATTTTGAGCAGCCAACCTGCATCAGTGTGGCAGTCACTTGAATCCCCAGTAGCACACTTTGTGGTAGCTCTTGTGACCATGAACTCTTCTTAGGGCTTCTTCCCAGGCACAACAGGACTAAGTGGCCCAGGTTATGGAGAGTTCACTTGGCCTTAATGCTGCAGCAGGGCTCACAGAACACGCCTACGGAATGGATGTAAGGTAGCTGTTCATTGCTTGCAAGGATCCTACCTCAAGAGTTTTGGGGTACACTTTCAAGAAATATGTTTATATGAGCAGCAGGCTTTGCTTGGGTCTCAGTGGTCCACATGTTGCTACATCTCTGACCATTGGCACTCCGTTGCCCATCTTCTTCAACTTGTCTGTCACTTACTTCACCTCCCCCAGCCATTTGTTCCATGAGAACTGGGCAACCATCCCAGATCTGAGACTGTTGGAGGGTCTCCTCACTATCTTTGGCCATCAAAACAGACTCAAAATCAATGTCTGTTATTTTGAGACATAAGACAAGCCTTTCCCTTCTTATAGAACTCATTTGGAAAAACCCTAAGGCTTAATGAACTTATCTATGACTTTTTACATTTTTCCTAAAAATGCCTCAGTGAGTGTCTGGGGGGTGTTTAATTATTCCTTCCATTTTTCTGGGTAGTCATATTTATTTTTATGTTGCAGTGGAGCTGGTTCTTTTATCTAAAGCAGAGTGGCTTCTGTCAGCAGGGAAGGATGGCTATGCTTTAGGGTACAGATCCCTTTTCTCAAAGAAATTGAAAACATCCAGGTACCATTGCCTCTGCTTCCAAGAAGGCAAACTCATTTACAAACCTGGAGACATGTGGTATGTCTTGGGGGCACCTCCATTGTGAACTTTGTGGTGCTGCAAGTATCTCTCAGACCACAATGCCTTTCCCACCTGATAAGTACTCTAAAGCATTGACAGGGTGAGAAAAAGGGTGTTTACCCTGCAGTGTTCTAAGATAAGTTAGTCAGTTGTATGTCTGATTTGCCCAGGATCTAGTCAGCCCCAGTCAGTCGAGCACCAAAGAAGCTTCAGGCTTTCCAGATTCTGGAGTCAAGAAAGAACTGGTTAAGATCTTAACTCTGTTACTAAGTAGCTAGCTGCAATTTTCTGTTCTGATTATATTGATAATGAGGCCAAGCTTTTAAGGTTATGGTGCCTGCCTACATAGCATGGCATGCGTGAGGCCTTTTCCTTTAACAATTACTTCAGGTAGGTCATCTGTAGTAACACCCCTTCTAAAGTGAGGTCCTCTTTGTTTAGACTTCACAAGACTTGATTGTGTAACTCCAGAAGATTATGCATTTTTATCACTGTAGAGGATCTGTATGACTCCCCTGCCTCTTATGTTTCTTCCCAGTTTATCCAGTTTCCATGGATAGAGGCCCTTCACAAAATGAAGGGGATATCCCATAGACGTTATGCAGTCCTTCCTTTTAATACTCTTTTTGGCCAAATCATTCAGGAGTGCATGTCTTCAGGCTGTGCATTTCTAGTTCTGAATATATTCCTGGCTTATCCACTCTGGGTAGAGTTCTGTGTGATTACTTTAAATTAGAGGGACATCACAGAGCACCATTAGATTCAAGGTACAGTTACATATGTCCATACCTTGAAACCCTTAAGTGATCATTTGTGCTCTCAAAGCTCTTGGAAGTAGCCCGTAGTCTCCTTCACAGAAGGATTGTGGAGAATTTCTCCCTTGTGAATAAGGTCAGGAGGTTTTAAACCCTCTCTTGTTTGTTAAGGGGATAAAAGACTTCCTTCTCATCCTGGACATCTAACTTCTGCAAGCATATCCAGTATGCCAAGTTGTGGATAGTGACTTCCCAAAGGAGTTATGCCTTTGCTGATACAGTGCACCTAGATGGTGATACTAGAGTTAGAGGTCCACCATCTGAGCACACCGTTATCCTCTGCTACATTTGTTGGTTAGTTTTGCATGTTGTTTTGATTTAAGCAAGACAACTGTATGACCTGGGACTTGGTCAGGCTGCACCTCTGACATTGCTGCCCATTATGATCTTGTGGAGGATAGGATTTGTCATCTGGCACTGGCCAGTCAGACAGCTTAATAAAGAAGTTCTGCATCTTCTCACACCTTTGAATAAGACTTCTCATCATTAGGACTTATTAATCGACTTACCTATCTTGTTTTTAAGCCTGTTGTTAGACATCCTTGATGTTCACTTGTTAAAAGATGGTCTTCTCTGTGGCCTACACCTCAAACTTAACAGTATCTTAATCTTTATTCCCAGGGAACAGTACTTGCATATTTGTCATTTCAACCAACAATTTTATCTTTAGGAACTAATCTCTTTTCCCCTGGAAAGTTATGTCTGTGTGTGGCATATTTAAACCAGGGTATTAAGCTCCCTCATTTTCTTTCCCAAGTCGTAGACAAGAAAAGATCAATCTTTTCACAACTTGAATGGGCACCATTAATTCAAGTTTTACCCGAGGAGACTGCATGAATCCAAAAAGATGGAACAGCTGTTATCTCTTTTGTTTCACAGAGGGCTTTGCAAACTCGTTCCAAGTAGATCACTAACAACATTGTGTTATTTTTGTTTTGTTTTCATTTTGTTATGTGGTAAGCCACTTATGAAGAATGCTGTTATCAAGGGCCATTGCACTAGAAATGAGGCTGCATCCAGTGCTTGCTTGAGGAATGTTGCATTTACAAACCTTTGTGCTACGGCCTGTTGGTCATCATTTCACCACTTCCCTAAACATTACTGGTTAATCTGTGACTCCAGTAGTCAGGCTGTGTTTGCCGTTTGACTATTACAAAAATAGGCCTTTTGAGCTTTCAGTGTTTTGCCTTTTTTGATTCCGGACTGCTGAGCAGAGCTGTCAACCCTTTTGCTCCAGAATATGGGAGGCAAAGCCAAAAATTATCAGGGGCAATGTCATCAAATTAGGAACACTATTCAATTATTGGTACTGTCAGTTTTGAAAGTTGACAAAATAAAAGGATGTAAATTGATATGCATTTTCTTAAGCAACATAAAGTTTGTAACAATCATTTTTGTCATTGTATGCAATCCACCACTTCTTAAAACATCAGAAATGTTAAATAGGTGGGGAGGCCAAAGCAAAACCATGAGCCAAAATAAAGGACATCTCTGAAATTTACATTCAAGAGGTATGCACCTGTCACATTTTTAATGTCTTGCTATTTTTTCTTGTGTATGCTTAACCCCCTGCAGAGCTCTTCCACTCTCATCATGTAATAGAATGTATTTTACTGTTTAGCTGATCTGTGATGGAGACTTCTGCACTGGGTACTAACTTAAACTTTCCTTGTGTTCTTGGGTCAAATTCCAGTAAGTTAGAAGAATATACATTTATATATCCTTTTTTTCCTGGCTTTCAAGTTATGCTTGCTGAGAAGATGGGGGAGGGCAAACTGACAGTCACTGGGCTTAGCACATTCTTCTACCCTGGATTATAATACCAAGTGGTATAATAGCAGGAGGAATGCATGTCTCAAGTGTGGGAAAAGAAGGAATAGGAAGATAAGCTGGGGAGTGCAAAAGAGTTTATCAGTTGCTTAACACACTGTAGAAATCTTCGTCCCAGATAAAATTATGTGGTGATCACACATCTACTGTATATGGTGAGCACTGACATTGCTGCTGCTTAAAAGTAATCTGAAAAGCCATACCGTGGCTGTTAGTATATTTGAAGCAGAAAATAAAAGGGATCTGAAGTTATTGTCTTCATTTATTCTTCAACCTGTGGGTACTCTGATCTGGCACAGGTCCGACTCGGCCGCATTTCCAGCATCTGATCCGAGCTCCAAGCTCCTCCCCCACCCATAATGCCCCCATCTCCCTCCTCCCCATATCTCGTTTGCCAAACTAGCTTTCACATTGTCATCCAGGCTCTAAGTGACTGTATTTGTTTGTTATAGTTTTACTGTCCCAACTTCTTATTTTCACACTTTCCTGTCGCCTCCTCCTTTCATCTTTCTAACTTAGCGCTCAGACGTCGGGTACCGTTATATATTTAAAAAAACGTTCCTGCTTTCCTTCCCCTTTTCAGGCCTAGCGTGTGAGAGAGTTTGGGTACGTCCTCTTCCCTTATGGCTGAGATGCCCAATTCTGGCTTTAGAAAGTGCACAGAGTGTGGCCACAAGCTTTCCCCAGCTGATGGCCACACTGTGTGTGTAGTTTGTTTAGAGGTGGCTCACCTTGATGCCTCTTACTCGATCTGTGCGAGGTTAAATCCCCGAGTATTGATCGAGAGGAAGAATAAGCTTGTCCTGAAGTGCGTCTTCCCTCCTCCTCTGGCGAAGGCACCAGCTGATTCAGCAGCTTCTTCTGCTTCCTCCACCCTGGCCTCTGGGACTCACCCTCATGCTAAGAGGACTGGGGATGGAGAGAAGCAGAAACACAAGGACAGAGACCAGCCAAGGAAACAGTCCCCTGACTGCTCTACCTCAGCAAAGCCTTTGACTAAATCCCACCCAGCTGCCGGAGCAGGTTCTCCGCAGCTCCACTCCCCTTGTTTTTCTGTGGAGCCTGAGGTATCTTGGGTTCACTCGCCACCTTCAGCTTCACCCCACCATCTTTTGAGATCAGTGTCGGTGGCTTCCTCTTCCAGGTCCACCCGCAGCCTCTCTGAGGCTGACTTGGACAGCATGATGCGGAGATTTATCTGCATACAGATTCAGATGGGAGTCTTGCCTGCCCCCTCTCCCTCTGGGGCTGGGGGCATGCAGTCTACCTTTGTCCCAATCACTCCTTCTCCTGTCTGACTCCTGTTTTTGGAGTATTCGGGTCCGAGGCCTCTCTGCATCTAGGGTCTGCACTGATGGTACCCTATACCTCGATGCTAGCCATTACCCTGAGCGGCTCGGCTCTGACTAGCTCAGAGCCAACCAGCTCTGGAAGCTGTAATCTTGGCACTGGATCCGACGTGGCGGCAACAGCTCCAAACTTTTCGGAGTCTAGTGGCCCGTTTGGAGTCTTGGTGCCTGGAGGTTTGGCTCCGGCTCTCCTGTTGGATCAGAGGGTGATGGACCCAGTCACAGTTCCTTCTGGGGTACGTTCTCCCTCTGCTTTTGACATGGTGGAGAGGGTCCTGTCAGTTCCATCGAGACCCTTGATGCTTTCATCCTCTGAGTCCATCTTGACTCCCTCTCTATCTGGTCCGGATTCTGCCATCCTGGCCCCTCAGGGACAGCCTGCTACCTCTATGCCCCAGGGGGTTGTTCCCCCACGGGAACATATTGATGTTTTTGAGTCCTCCCCTGAAACCCCGAGGAGGTTCTTCAAAAACACACATGCAAAAGGTGGCACTTAGACTCCCCACTGGAGTCCCTCACAGAGGACACCGATTTGGAGGAAGGGGAGGGTTCCCCTGGTCATCCCCCGAAGATGTATTCTTCAGAGACATCATGGAGATCCTTTGTCAGTGAAGGGGGTGGTCTGTCCAGAAACTCAGCCCGGATGAGTCAGTGTTCCTGGAGGCATTTGGCGCAAGACCCTCTACATCCTGTGTGTCCCCTCCCACAGATCCACTGGTGGATCTGATTACATCCCGGATGTGGAAGGAGCCCTACATGGTGGAGCCAATCACCAAACACCCTGATAAGATACTGAGTGCACTTTCAGACAGGACTTATTGGACCAAGGGATTCCCTGTTGATGCCATGATAGTGGCAGCAGCCACCAAGAAGGAGCTCATATAGGAAAGCTCCACAGTCCATATGCCAGACCAAGAGTCCAGGACGATGGACTGTTTTGGGAAGCGGGTGTACTCTTCAGCAACATTCTCGTTACGTGTGCTGAACTACATGACACACATAATTAAACTTCACCGAGACCTAGTCAAAGAGATCACTGAGTCTACCCCAGGGTCCATGCTGGCGGAGGACAAGAAGATTTTCTCCTCTCAGATGGCCACCCTCATGTCAATTGCTAACACCTCTATGTAGCTCCTCTCTCATGCTACCAAGGGTGCCGCTAGAGTGGCCAGGACAGGCATTGCCATCAGGCGCCCCACCTGGCTCCGGCTTTGTGTCTTCTTGGAGCCCTTTAAGGCATCATTCACTAATGCCCTGTACGACGGTTCCATCCACTTTGGAAAGTCTGTATGTGACACTCTAGTCCAGAGGGAGAAAGATGGGAAGACTGTCTGCCATCAGAATCCGCTTCTCAACCCTTCAATTGACTTTTTCAAGGAACCAGCTGTGATGGCCGTGCCCTGGCCCAGCAGTCAAGGAGCCTCGATCCTCAAAACACCAAAAATACAGAACAGATAGAAGAGGCACAAATCCGTAATCCACATGAATTCCTTTATTAAAATGACTCTTCAGTCCAATAAAACGCAGAAACAATAAGTTTGACTATACAGTCCACTAACGAGATTACACCAGCACTGCATTTTCGTTTAAAACACTTCATCAGATGGAGACAAATGCATACCTACACAAAAAACACTCCTTATATATTCATCAAAATAATTAAACAATTAGTTAAAGGGAACAAGATACTTAAACATTTAAAGGGGTAAGACTTAATGCATACAACACATACATTAAAATATATTATAAATCAGAATCCGCTTCTCAACCCTTCAATTGACTTTTTCAAGGAACCAGCTGTGATGGCCGTGCCCTGGCCCAGCAGTCAAGGAGCCTCGATCCTCACCACTAACACCAGAGAGGGTGTCTCATATGAGAGGAAAGGATAACAGATACACACAGTAAAGTGCAATTTCCCTTAAGAGCACACAGAGATCACATTCAGTCCGGGGCTGGTTGCTCCCCTGGTCCCCAATAATACTCCCCACTGGCACAGCTATAGGGTCCAGATCTCAGCCTATATGACGAGCTAAAATGTCCAGTACCCTCTCTGTCCAACCAGTGCTTCATGTCCCTGCATAAGTAGCTCATGCACACACACACACACACACACACACACACACACACACACACACACTTTGAGAGAAGTATTTATACAACTTCACAGACACTCCTGGGAAAGGCTGACACAGATTCTCCTGCTGTGCCCCTATACCCAGACTGTACGGTAGTAATTCCTGCCACCATCATCTTATAATTATCAGTTACCCAAAGGCCCTTAAAAGGGTGTCCAATTATTACTCTGCAATATTATTATCCAATAGTAGTGTAACTAAGCAGTCAAGGCTTATTGGAAGGACTTATTACAGGATCACTTATAAGCATGCAATGTACTGTAGAGCTTAATTTATCTCTACATAAACCAGCCACAGTTGAAAAGGGTGTAAAAATATTTAATAATAAATACTAAAAACACAAGACAATACTACTACACCACAGTGCTATTCAAGAGTTCACAAATCACACAGAAACTTAAAATAATTCAGTAGTACACTTCTGACATAACAGAAAACCACTTAGTCTAATCTTTATAGTCCTAGCTAATTCTACAAGAAAACACACTTCTAAGATAACTTAAGAGAGCATAGGGCAGTGCTGAGCTAGATAGCCAAATTGCTTAGTATCTCTCTGAATCCACCTTACAGTCTCTCTGAGCAATAGTTTTTAAAATCACTAACAAACATTTCTGCTGGGCCCTGCCAGTTAACATCATTTTGACACTTAGAGTTTTCCCAGTATACACATTACATCATTTTGACACTTAGCCTGGAGTTCCCAGGTCAACAGGCTACATTATTTAGCAAGCTAACACCTCCGCAGGAAGCTACAACAATAAAAGACATTTTGCATGTACACTCTAGTAATTATTTCTAAAGTTAAAACAATAGAAAGAATGTGCTAGTCCAGACAGAATGATTCTGAGCTCTACAGATTAAAGAACATGCAAGACATAATTTTAATTTCAAAAAACAGATGTGAAATGCTTGACTTGGATGTTCTTCGTGTTTCACTGTTGCAGTCATCACATTTGGGTTATCTGCTTGCAGTAGCACTCAGTCAGCCTGATTATCAAAGTCTTAGGTCCTGCGTCAGTTGCTGTCTCATCTTCCATGACGTCAGGTAGTCAGGGGTATAAAGCATGCAGCCGACACCATTCCATCAGTCTTTCTTGCCGTGTGGTGCCCGAAGCAGAAGCAGTTTGCAAGTGCCAGACAGCAGATTCCTGAAATTTTCGTTATCAAGTTTAAGAACCGAAGTCTTCAACTAAAGCTAAATACCTTGTTGGGGAAACTTTTTCTTGCTCTAAACTGATGTCAGTAAAAGTCAATAACTGTATTTCTTGTGGAAAGCAAATACCTCATAAAGATTTTTATTCGTACTGTATTCCTTGCCTAGGCCCTGAAGCATGACGTACCTCGCTGTCGGTTTTGTGCCTTATTTAAGCAATGAACTATTCATCGTCTGTATATTTACGCTTCTAAATATTTTGGTACTCGGTTCAATTATCCAGATATGTCTTCGGTCAGCCATCCGACTACCGACATTACAAAAAAACACAAAGATAAAGATAGAGACAAGGTCACCTAGGTCCAAAGCTGCCGAAGACGCTTCTCCTAAGCCAGTCGCCAGTTTGCCGGTACTCCGTGAAGTGCTTTCGCAGCCCCCGATACCCGCTACTTCAGATTCGCAGACCTCTACTGAGACCCATCTGGAGTCTGGTGTGCCACAAGATGCTTCAACTGTGGAACCTGCGGATGTCTCTACCTTGGATGGGTCCGGAACCACTGTGCCAGGCACTGGCTTCTGAGGGTGTATTCAGGCCTACTGACTTGCATATTAAACCGATGCCACCTTCTTCAAAGCCTAAGTTGCGAACCATGCCTAGAAAACCAGTGCCCAGACTGCATGTTCAGATCTCTATGCCTAAAAAACAAATAAGAATGGCTGAAGACCTTGTTACTTTAATCAGGGGAAGCCAACCTTCCCCCTCTAAGAGACCTAGGACTGAATTTGCTTATGATACTTCTGACCAGGATTCTGAAATTTCTGTTTCCTCTGATGACCAGGATTTACCCTTATCTATCTATGAGGATTCTGATGCTGAGGACACTATTCCCTCTGCTTCCCCCCCAGCGGATTTCTCTTTTGGTGAAACCTTGCATACTCCTAGGGAGCATTTTCGTTGGGAAAGCCAGGATTACTCTGATTCTAAAAAGAGGCTTAGGGATTTCTTACTCCTGCCCCAGCACAGGCCCTTAGCTATCCCTCCTGTACTAGACACTGTGGATGATGCTTTTCGGAATTTAGCTTTGCCCCTGACTCTCTACCTCCTGCTCCCAGAAAACCTGATAGATATTACAGGTTTCCTGACTCTCACAAGTTCCTTTTTAAAAATCCTACTGCAGATCCTGAGACCATTTCACTGAGACCCAAGGGCATTAAGGCTACTACTGTCAAAATTCGTACCCCCTCTGATAGAGACTCCAGGGCGCTGGATAGATGAGGTAAGAAGGTATACACTTCTGCAACCTTGGCCATTAGGGCCTTAAATTGTCAGTTTCATATGTTAAAGTATCAGCAGCATATTATTGGATTGTTTAAACAGAAAATTATGTTGATTCTTGACTGTGCTGAAAATAAGGATTTACAGGATTTAATGCATTCTGCTGAACAGGTTGGAAACATACTTTGCAATGTGGTTTTGATTCACTAGAGGCATCTTGCAGGGCTGCTGTCTCTGTACTTGGAAGGCATACTTGGCTTAAGGAGCAATCATTTCCAGATCATGTTAAAGCTTAATTGCTGGATGCTCCCTTAAATCAGGACCATCTGTTTGGCAACAAATCAGAAGAAGTTCTTAAAAAGGTGGAGGAAAAAACTAAATCTATGCAAACTGTTAAAGATTTCCTGCAAATACAGCCTCAAAGATTTAGTAGACATTGGCCCTCTAGGGATTGGTCCTTTCCTGTCTCTTCCAGGTCTTCTCAGTCCAAACCCAGAACCAGTAGAAAACCCAGGATTCAGTCCCAGGTTACGCACAGGACTAAGCAGTGGCGGGCGCCCACTTCCAAATCAGGGAGTAGTAAACCCCCCATGGTAAACTGTATCAATGACTTAACTTTAAAACTTCCAAGCACTTCTCAACTGACTGCTCCTTTAGCGGGGAAAGATTGCTCTGCAGGATCAAAAATGATAACTCATTACCCAGGACAAATGGGTTTTAAATATAGTTTCCCAAGGATACAGATTTCACTTCAACACATTACCAACCCCAAAGGGTTGGCCATATCTACCCCCAAATCAGTGGACAGAGGCTCAAAAGCAAGTACTCTCTCTTTTAAGCATAAAGGCTATTCAGACTCAAGACTTTTCCTGGTACCCAGAAAAGACAACTCATGGCGTCCTATCCTGGACCTTTCTTAAACACCTTTTTGGTGATTCCAAATTTCAAGATGCTAACTCTTCACCAGTTGCTTCCTAGGTTAGGCAAAGATGCCTGGTTGGCAACACTGGATTTAAAGGAAGCCTACCTGCATATCCCAATCAGGGAATCTTGCAGAAGTTACCTATGCTTCAAAGCAGGTTGCATGCACTATCAGTTCTCTGCACTGCCCTTTGGCTTATCTACTGTGCCTAGGGTATTCACAAAGTGCCTAGCCCCAGTCATTGCATTTTGCAGGCAAAGAGATATTTAAATATACCCATACCTGGACAATTGTCTTAATTCAGGCAGGAAGCCAGGACATACTTTTGAATCATCTGGCATTTGTACAAAAGGTGCTAACTTGTCTGGGGTACACCATAAACGAAAATAAATCACATCTGGTACCCTGTCACAAATTATATTCCTGGGAGCAAGCTTGAACACAACTTCCCAGTTGGCTTTCCTCACGCCAGAGAAACAAATTAATTTGACAACTTACTTCAAACTAGTGACCACAAAAACCCTGCTGTCTGCAAGGCAAATACTACAAGTCTTGGGGTTCATGGCTTCCTGCATTCTACTAATTCCATATGCAAGACTGCATGTGAGGAAACTACAATGGTATCTAAAAAGCCTATGGTGTCAACATTCTCAGGATCTAGAAGCAATGATTCCTATCATACTTTGCCTACGGTTAGAATTCCTTTGGTGGGCAGAGGCCTGCCAACAAACCAAGGGTCTACCATTCACTCTACCCCCTGCCACCCAAACCCTAACAAGACACGCATCAGACTATGCATGGGGGGGGGGGGGCTCACCTGGCAGGGAAGTGCATTCAGGGCAAATGGAACCCAAGTCAAAGGCACCTGCATATCGATCAAAAAGAAATGTTAGCTGTACAGAATGCTCTGACAGCCTTCAAGGACCACATTCTTCCAGGACAATTAATGATAAAGACAAGACAACACCACTATTGTGTTACATAAACGAGCAGGGGGTACCCATTCTTACCCCCCTCTGCAGACTAGCCATGGCTCTGTGAAAAACGGCCTCGAGCTACCAAGTGCATCTAAAGGCTCAATTCCTGCCAGGAAAACATAAATACACTGGCAGATGAACTAAGCAGAAATCTCATGGACCCACACGAGTGGAAACTGGACCCAAAGACTTTCAACATGTTGATAAACAAATGGGGGAGCCCAGATATAGACCTGTTTGCCTTCCCCCAGAACTACCAATTGGACAAATTCTGCACAAGGACACCCCACAAACAAGCTTGGAAAGTAGATGCTCTATCCTTCAGCTGGAAAAATCTATCAATTTATGCCTTTCGTCTTCTGCCTCTCCTCTCCAAGGTACTACTAAAGATCAAACAGGACAAACCAAGGATGATGCTGATTGCACCAGACTGGCCACACTAACACTGGTACCCCCTCTTGCTCAGTGTGTCACTGCTAGCCCCATGGCACCTGCCTCAGACCCCTACCCTGCTGTCACAGCAGGAGATCCAGATTCTGCACCCCCAGCTTCAAACCCTGAACCTGGCAGCCGGACTAATTACCTAATCTCTCTCCATTACCATCCCTCAGTAAACAAGTATTGGATGTCATTTTTGAGGCAAGGAGGCCTAGTACTAGAAAATATTATGCTGAAAAATGGAAAAGATTCTGTGTCTGGAACCAAATGCAAGGGATGGCCACAGCAGTGCCCAATTTACCTCAGATTCTTCAATGCTTAACTGAGATGCTTCACAAAGGCCATTCCTTTTCCTCCATCAAAATTCATGCCTCAGCCATTTCAGCTCATTACAGCACAGAACCACCCCTCTTTTCTCATCCACTGCTCAAGCAGTTCCTCAGAGGGGCCAAAAACTTAAGACCACCCAGGAGATCCCCAACTCCTCCCTGGGACCTTAACTTTGTATTAGAAAAACTCACTCTTCCTCCTTTTGAGCCAGCTGCAAGTGCAGAGTTAAAATTCCTTCCTCAGAAAACAGCTTTCCTTTTAGCTATCACTTCAGCAAGAAGGGTATCTGAATTACAGTCCCTTATGTCAGTGGAGCCTTTCCTCATCTATCATGCGGACAGGGTGTCCCTCAGGACCAATCCCTCCTTCATACCCAAGGTGGTATCTAGTGTGGCTCTTAATCAATCCATTCATTTGCCAACCTTCTTTTCTTCCCACAGAATAAAGGGGAACATATACTGCACTCCTTAGATGTGCACAAAACTTAGATTTTACTTGGACAGGACTAAACCTCAAAGGAAATCTGAACAACTGCTGGTGGCATTTGCTGCAGGGGCAGAGGGGAAGGCTATTTCAAAACAAACCATTGCATTCATTTCTGCTATAAGCACCATGGAAAACCTATCCCACAGGGGATTAGACCCCATTCAACCAGGGCTGCATCTACCTTTACAGCCTTTCTCAGAGATGTCCCTACCAGAGACATCCTAGAAGCTGCCACCTGGAGTTCTGTACATACTTTCACCATGCATTACCATTTGCCAATTTTCTCTAAATCCAGAGCTGACTTTGCCACTGCAGTCTTGCAGGGCCTTACAACTTGTCCTAATGCCATCTAAATTTCTCTTGCCATCCTTAGGTTTGGGAATCTACCCAAATGTGATGACTGCAAAAGTGAAACATGAAGAACATAGTACAGATGTTCTTCAAGGATGCATCTGCAGTCATCACATATGGGTTGTCCTGCCTCAGGCAGCCCTTCGGTCGGCCGGATTCCAAAGTCTGGGTCTGGCCTCGGCTGATGTCGCACTTTCCCCGACGTCAGAGCGTCTGGGGTATAAAAGCATCAGCCGACGCCATTTTCCTCTGTCTTTCTTGCCGTGTGGTGCCCGAAGCAGAAGCAGTTCGCAAGTGCCGGTCGGCCAGCTCCTGTGATTCAGCTACCGAAGACTTAGAAAAAGATAAGTACCCCATTGGGGACTCTTTCTTGCCTCAGCCGATGTCAGATAAAGTTAATAATTGTTTAACTTGTGGGAAACAAATACCTCATAAGGATTTCCACTCTTACTGCCTCCCCTGCCTAGGCCCAGACCACGACGTCTCGGCCTGTTCAGCCTGTGCTTCCTTCAACCGACGAACTCTTAGACGTCGGTCGGAGTTTGCAGAGGAATTCTTTGGGGCTAGTTTTGCTTACAAGATGCCGTCGGAGACTCCGACTTCACATTTAGTTAAAAAACGGAAGGACAAGGACCGACACACGCGGGCCGCGGTTTCGGCTGAAACCACGGTCAAGCCTACCGCGAGTGTCTCGGTCTCGGCTGAAACCGAGTCCTTGGTACTTCCGATTACCGAAACTGCACAACTGACTACCTCGGCCCCAGAGGCCCCGGCCGAGTCGGTTATTGAATTACCTTCTGAAACTGGTGTCCAGGAACCTTCCAACACCATTCCTTTAGACAAGTCTACTCCTGCACGTGGTGCAGCCAGACCTCCTGCATCAATGTCCATTAAGGCTTTCTCTAGGGCTAAAGCTGCTAAACTTACTAAAGCTTTGCCTCCCAAGGTTACCTCTCAGAGACCTTCCACTGGCTCACAGATTCTTAGCTTAGCAGAGGATCTTATCTCCTTAATTAGAGGTTCCCAACCTCATCCGGACAGGGGCTCTCAACCACCTCCAGACAAAAGGCCCAGGGTTGAGCCCTCTGACCCCCACTTCTCAGATGAGTCCACTGATGGCTCTACTCTGTCAGACTACCAGGAGGTGGCTTATTCGGCCTACGAGGATTCTGATGCTGAAGAGTCTATTCCCTCGGCCTCCCCTCCTGAAGAGTTTTCCTTTGGAGAGACATTACACTCTGAGAGAACATTTTCAATGGCAGGGTCAGGAATTCTCTGATTCTAGAAAGAGATTAAGGACCTTTTTACATTTACCTCAGCATAGGCCTTTAGCTATACCTCCTGTTTTGAATGTTATTGATGATGTGTACTCTGATGCTAGTACAGCCCCTGACTCTCTTCCTCCGGCTCCTGCCAAACCTGATAAGTACTAGAGGGTCCCGGACTCACATCTACACCTGTACAAGGCCCACTCCGCTGATCCAGAAACTATTTCCCAGGGCCCAAAAGGTGTTGCAGCTGCCACTGCTAGGAATCCTCTACCCTCTAAAAGGGAGTCCAGAGCTTTAGAGAGATGGGGTAAGAAAGTGTATACTTCTGCAACTCTTTCCATGAGGGCATTAAATTGTCAATTTCATATGATACAGTACCAAAAGTATTTGTTAGATGAATTGCATAAGAAACTGTCTTCTTCTGACCCCCTTGATCGCAAATCCCTTCAGGATCTGGTACATAACTCCCAGCAGGTTAGTAACCATTTCTTGCAGTGTGGTTATGATGCATTGGAAGCTTCATGTAGGTCAGCTATGACAGGTGCAGTCATACGCAGGCATGCCTGGCTGAAGGAACAATCTCTGCCAGACCATGTTAAAGCTAAGCTTTTGGGTGCTCCTATGGAAAAGCAAAAATTATTTGGTTCCACGGCTCAAGAGGTCTTAAAGAAATTTGAAGAAAAGGCAAAATCTGTGCAAACAGTCAAAGACTTTCTGCAAGTCCAACCACCGAGATTCAGCAGAAATTGGCCTACAAAGAATTGGTCCTTTCCGGACTCGGACAGATCTCAGAGAGGCAGGAATAGGCGTGCCAGAGGTAGAGGGCAAGCTAGAGGCTCCTACAGAGGCCGTCAATGGCAGCCTCCCAACCAGAGAGGTAGTGCAGGAACTACAACTACTACACCAGGACAGACTCAATGACTTTGTTTTGACTCCGCCGACCAGGGCTCAATTAGAAGCACCTTTGGGCGGAAAGCTTTCTTTATTTTCAAAAAATTGGCACAGCATTACAAGGGACACATGGACACTGCAAATAATAGACAAAGGATACAGGTTCCATTTCCGCACATTGCCAAGAAGAAAAGGCATGCCAGACCTGCCACCAAATCAGAGGGCAGAGGCTTTGAAACAAATTTCCAACTTAATACAAATGAAAGCTATAGAAAAGGTACCTCTTTCAGAACAAGGCCAAGGATTTTACTCCAGATTATTCCTTGCTCCAAGAAAAGAAAATCAATGGAGGCCTATTCTCAACTTGTCCGCACTGAATACTTACCTCATTGTGCCAAAATTCAAAATGCTGACTCTGCAGCAACTCCTTCCCATACTGGGCAAGGGGTCTTGGCTGGTGGCTCTAGACCTCAAGGAGGCATACCTGCATGTCCCAATCAGACAAAGTTGCAGAAAACACCTCAGATTTCTTGCAGGGTCAGAGCATTATCAATTCTCAGCATTGCCCTTTGGCTTATCTACTGCACCCAGAGTATTCACGAAATGCCTGGCATCAGTAATTGCACGCTGCAGACTTCAGGGGATTCAAATTTACCCATATCTGGACGACTGCCTTATACAAGCGGACAAAAAGCAAACTTTGTTAAAGGACTTGGATTATGCCATCCACCTGCTGCAGGCCTTGGGATATACAGTCAACATCCACAAATCAAGACTTGTTCCATCCCAAAGAATAACTTTTCTGGGTGCGGATCTAGACACAACCACCCAAATGGCCTTTCTTACAGAAGAAAAACAAAAACAACTACCGGATTACTTCAAGAATCTGACAAGACAAACTCAGCTGACTGCAAGGAAAATCCTGCAGGCCCTGGGTTACATGGCATCTTGCATTCTTCTGATCCCACAAGCAAGGTTGCATATGAGAAAACTACAATGGTACCTAAGGAGTTTATGGACTCAGCACAGTCACAGCTTAGAAACCTTGATCCCACTCATTCCATGACTCCAAAAGGAATTTCTGTGGTGGGCTCAAGCCTGCCAGTCGAACAGAGGGTTGCCCTTCAGCAAGCCAAGAGCCAACCAAACCATCACTACAGACGCTTCAGACCAAGGTTGGGGAGCACACATGGAGGGCAGATGTATCCAAGGGCTATGGTCACAAAGACAGCTGCGCATGCACATAAACCAAAAGGAAATGCTGGCAGTGATACAAGCAATTGAGGCCTTCAAACTTTTTCTTCATCAAGGCCACCTACTCATAAGGACAGACAACACCACAGTTATGTGGTACATAAACAAGCAAGGAGGCACCCATTCCTACCCTCTTTGCAGACTGGCAATGAATCTATGGGAACTTTCCTTGAAACTCAATATACAGCTGCAGTCCCAGTTCGTGCCAGGAAAAGACAATATACTGGCAAGACAGCTTAAGCAGAAATACCATGGATGCACACGAATGGATGCTGCACCCAGACATCTTCTTACTCATAACACAATCATGGGGAAGGCCGGAAATAGATCTGTTCGCCTCCCCCCACAATCATCAACTGAAGAAATTCTGCTCAAGGACATACCACCCACAAGCATGGAAAGTGGACGCTCTCTCTTTCAGCTGGAAAGCTCTAACAGTGTATGCTTTTCCACCTCTCCCATTAATGACCAAGGTCTTACTGAAGATCAGGACAGAGCAGCCCAGAGTGATTCTGATAGCTCCAAACTGGCCAAGACAGCACTGGTACCCACTGTTAAAGAGCATGTCACAGACAAAACCGTGGCCTCTCCCCCTGTGGCCACTTCTACTGATGCAGCACAATTTCAAGACTCTGCATTCCAACCTGAAAACCTTGCAGCTAACTGCCTGGAAAATACCATGACTCCTCCTCAGGATAAGCTATCCCAGAAAGTGAAGGATATTATTATGGAAGCTCGACGGCCTTCCACAAGGAAGGCATATTCAGCAAAATGGAAAAGATTTCACACTTGGACACAACAAAGGGCCTAGATGTGACAGTGATGAACATGGCACATCTACTGGAATATTTGGCAGAATTGTTCCACAATGGCCTGTCTTACTCTTCCATTAAGATACATGCCTCAGCAATTTCAGCAGAATACAATGTTAATCCACCTGTCTTCTCTCATCCTCTCCTGAGACAGTTTCTAAGAGGGATCAAAAACATCAATCCTCCAAGAAAACCACCTCTACCTACTTGGGACCTTAACTTCGTGTTGGAAAAACTAACACTTCCTCCCTTTGAACCAGCAGCATCTGCAGATCTACAGTTTCTGTCTTGGAAAACTGCCTTCCTTCTGGCCATAACCTCAGCAAGAAGAGTATCCGAGTTACAAGCTCTAATGGCAGTACAGCCATTTCTTATCTTTCATCAGGACAGAGTTTCATTGAGAACCAATCCTACATTTATGCCAAAGGTGGTATCCCAGGGTATCTTTGAACCAAGCTATTCAC
Organism: Protopterus annectens; assembly: GCF_019279795.1. Classification (NCBI taxonomy): domain Eukaryota; kingdom Metazoa; phylum Chordata; order Ceratodontiformes; family Protopteridae; genus Protopterus; species Protopterus annectens. The sequence goes on from NC_056733.1 coordinate 1,295,309,611, forward strand.
TTGCCTACATTCTTCCCACAACCACAAAATAAAGGGGAGAAACTTCTGCACACCCTGGACATACACAGATAGTTGCGCTACTACTTGGACAGAACTAAAAGTTACAGAAAAACTGACCAGCTGTTTGTAGCATACGCTGCTGGGGCACAAGGAAAAGCAATTTCCAAACAGACAATTTCAAAATGGATAGGAAATTGCATTCGTTTTTGTTACTCCTGTCATGGAAAAACTGTGCCAGCTGACATTAGACCTCATTCCACGAGAGCCACAGCCACCACCACAGCCTTCCTAAGAGGGGTGGCTACCAAGGACATTTTAGAAGCTGTTACGTGGAGCTCCGTGCATACATTTGCCAAGCATTACAATTTACCTTTATACTCTACATCTAGAGCAGGCTTTGCTACGGCAGTCCTGCAGGGTATCTTAGCTACACCATCCTTTACTTAGTACCTCCACCCCCAGATTGGCTATGGTATTCTACCCATATGTGATGACTGCAGATGCATCCTTGAAGGACATAGTACAGTTTTGTACCTACCATAAATGTAGATGTCCGATAGGTATGCATCTGCAGTCAGGTTTACCCTCCCTCCTTCCCCTCTGTGGTATACTTCTTGGGTACTTACCCCTCTTATAGCTAGCTGGGGAGATCTATTATGGTGTATTTGTTTTTATAGTACTGTGCATGTTTGGATTTGTTTTTGCAATGCATATTTCCAAATTTTAGCCTTCCTTAGAGGGCACCTGGCATCTGGGGCAAGAAAAACTGAGGAAAATGGCGTCGGCTGATGCTTTTATACCCCAGACGCTCTGACGTCGGGGAAAGTGCGACATCAGCCGAGGCCAGACCCAGACTTTGGAATCCAGCCGACCGAAGGGCTGCCTGAGGCAGGACAACCCATATGTGATGACTGCAGATGCATACCTATCGGACATCTACATTTATGGTAGGTACAAAACTGTACTTTGTGTACACTTACCATAAATGTAGATGCTCAAATGTATTCACTGTTGCAGTCCTGGTTACCCTCCCTCCAGCCCCCTGACCTCTTTTGGCTACACCTCTTCTCTCCTTTACTATGCTTAAAAGCTTTTTGGTGTATTTGCTTTTTTGATGGAGGTATAACCTTGTGTGTGTGTGTGTGTGTGTGTGTGTGTGTGTGTGTGTGTGTGTGTGTGTGTATATATATGTGTATATATATATATATATATGTATATGTGTATATATATATATATATATATATATATATATATATATATATATATATATATATATATATATATATATATATATATATATATATATGTATATATATATATATATATATATATATTTAATTGCTTCCCATTAGGGGGCACCTGACATCTGAGGAAAGAAAAACTGATGTAATGGTGTCGGCTGCATGCTTTATAGCCCTGACTACCTGATGTCACAGAAGATGAGACAGCAACCAACGCAGGACACAAGACTTTGATAATCAGGCCGACTGAGGGCTACTGCAATCAGATAACCCAAATGTGATGACTGCAACAGTGAATACACTCGAACATCTACATTTATGGTAAGTGTACACAGTTGTACTTTTTCTTTACAGCAGATGGCAATGTTGCTACAATCTTGAAGTTCAATATTTTAGTATTTTCTTTCATTTAAGGAAGAAAGCCTGTATTTTACAGTTATATTTACAAATGTCAGAATTATGTGTCAAATTATTTTTGACCAGGCTGGCAGCCTTCACCCTTCTCTACCAGTCTTCACACCAGCGAGGGGCAAAGAAGATGTGGTTCCAGAAATCTCAGGGCTAGTCCCTGGGCACTCGGGACTATCCTTCCCCCATTGGCAGAGGGGACCCGAGGAATCACAGGTCTCGAGAGTCTTTCTCGGACAAACCCGCACAGCAGTCCTGAATTGATGCCTAACTGCTCAACTCTGGAGGAAGTCTGGGGATGCTTCTCGTTACATGGAATAGTCTGGGAGTCAGTCACAGACACTCATTTGGTGTTGCAGATCATATCCAGAGGCTATTCACTCCCCTTCATTCAACCACTGCTCCCGTCTAAACACTTACCCGGATGTTCCACCTGCGCAAAGGGAGGAGGCAGCACTGGAAATTGCAAAGCTGCTAGAAGAGCGAGTCATCCAGCCATTCCCATTAGACCAGTCTGGATTAGGCATCTATTCCAGATTCCTTTTAGTGCCAAAGAGGATGGGGGACTTAAAACCTATTCTGGATCTTTCCACCTTCAAACTGTCAGTTGCCAAGGCAAAATTCCGGATGGTCACTACTGTCTGTCCTGCCCTTCCTTCAAGAGAATGACTAGATGTGCTCCATCGACCTCCAGGACGCGTACTACCACATCAAGATGGACAGGCGCTCTCGGAGGTTCCTCCGCTTCCAGCTGGGAGCCAATCATTATCAGTTCAGAGTGCTCCCCTTTGGTCTCACCACAGCCCCCAGGGTGTTCACCAAAGTGATGGCAGTAGTAGCGGCTCACCTGCGACTGCAGACCTTCCAGGTCTTCCCTTATCTGGACGACTGGCTCCTTTCTGCCCCTTCCAAGCATCAACTCTGCCAAGCAAGGGATTCCCTTCTTCGAATACCCCACCAGCTGGGCATAACCCATCAATCTCAACAAATCCCTACTGGCTCTGGTTCAAGTTATAGATTTCATCGGAGCTCTGTTAGACACAACTCAAACCAAGGTTTTCCTAACCTCAGACAGAATTCAGTCTCTGAAATTTCATGTCTTGTGTATCCTTCAGCCTCAGTCGTCGACAGCAGAATTGATCTTACGGGCACTGGGGTCCATGATGGCCACTATTACTGTCGTTCCCACAGCCTGATTGCACATGAGGGTACTTCAATGGACCCTTGCAGTTCAGTGGTCACTGCTAGATCTTCTCTTGACTCACCCTGTTCTTGTATCTCAGGCGTGCAGGGATTTTCTCCTATGGTGGATTCATTCCCCGGATCTTCTTCAGTGTCACCCCTTTATTCTGCCTGCCCCTTTAGCCATGGTGACCACGGATGCCTCTCTACTCGGGTAGGGGAGCATTGTTTGGGAAGGACAGTCCAGGACACATGGTCTCCCCATGAGACTCTGGTGCATATCAACATCCTGGAGATGAGGGCGATGCTCCTAGCGTTGCAAGCTCTCTGTACTCATCTTCCTCTCTGGATGATTGCCATCCAGAGACAATATGTCAGTTGTCTGGTACATCAACAAATGGGGGAAACCAGATCTTATCCCTTATGTCGCAAAGCCATGAGAGTGTGGGATTGGGCAATCTCCACCGGCTGTTTTCTGGTGGCAATGCACATTCCGGGGAGGTCCAACATCCTAGTGGACAGGCTCAGCAGGTCTGTCCTGATGCCTTAGAAGTGGTCTCTGAATCCTTCAGTAGCAAAACAGATCTTTCTCAAGTGGGGTCAGCCTTGCTGTGTTCTCTTCGCCTCTCCTTCCAACGTGAAGTGCAATGATTTTTTTTCGCTCTGAACTCCCCACAGGGGGAAGCCACAAGAGACGCTTTGGTTCATGTTTGGCCCTCTGGTCTCCTATATGTTTATCCTCCTCTCCCTGTAATCCTGAAATTCCTTCAGAAAGCTCGCAGGCTGGGGAGCTCTTGTCATCCTCATTGCCCCATTCTGGCCTCGCCAAGTCTGGTTCCCTTCTCTGTGGTCTCATGTAGTGAGTCTGCCCTGGACATTAGATCCGGTTCTGGATCTCATCTCTTATCCCTCAGGGATACCTCACCCAGACCTGGTCAGTCTGAAGTTCACAGCTTGGCTGTTACAGTTCCTATGATAATCAGGACTCCTGGGTTATCGTCACCAATCAAAAAGATACTGGTTGGGGCTCAAATCTTCTACCAAGAAGATTTATTCCAGCAAGTGGAAGCATTTTTTTTTTATTTGGGCATGTCAGCGTGATCTAGACCCCTTTACTGCTCCAGTTCTGGTGTTCTAGAATTCTTGGCAAGCATTTTTCATCACGGCACCAGTTTTTCTACCATCAAGGTTCAACTGGCAGCTATATCTAATTTTCATTTAGGCGATAATACAGCATGTCCTTCTATTCTCATGTTACAGTATTCATAACCGTAGGGAGTTGCTGCCCACAGCACCAGACATCCAGCCAGTATACCAAAGCCTTAGAAACAGGAATACATGGGACGTTGCATGCAGGGTCCATAAACTGACGTAGGCTATATCTGTGATGTCTGCACATACCCGGCCCAGAACTTTTCTGCCACAGTGTGCTTCAGAAATCTGGCATTTGTTCGACTTTGGCCACCCATTTTTGAATATAATTTTCCAGCTGTCCACAGTGAGATAAGTACCCTTGTGGGATTTTTTTGTTTCTTTGCCTTTTTCAGATGTACATTTCATCTAAAAAGGGAAAATGTGCTTGTGGAAGACAAATTCCACATAAGGACACACACAAGCGGTGCTTAGTTTGTCTAGGGGCTGGTTGTGATTAAAAGTCCTGCGATATTTGCCAATCTTTTGTTCCCAAAACCCTTAGAAGCCATCTGGCAGCCTTAAATCTTTATTTAGAGAATCAGTGTCTCCGACGTTTGGTGTTCGGAATAGAAAGCAGAGTGGGCACCTCCGAGGAGCCACCTAGGAAGAAGGCCAAGAAAGTTAGGCCCAAAATCCAAGCTGCGCTTCAGTTGTCCGGTGAGATTCTTGAGGCAAGCGTCAGCCTAGGGTCGCTACAGACGTTTGGTATTTTGCTGCAACCAGGAATCTAAATGGAAGCTGGTTCAGCAGATATCCAGAGTACGTCTGCTGAGGTTTTTCTACCATCAGAGCCTGATGGTTAGGGGGAACCACGGCTCGTGGCTTTGGAGGCCATGTATAACATTGGCACCCAGGCTTGCAACTGCTCCTTCTACCTCTTTAAAAACAAAATAGAAGGAGAAACACAGTACAAAAGACCCTGCTCCACCCTGGAAGACCTTTTCCCAGACTCTGTTCAAGGCCTTTCAGGATGTTCATCGTGTTACCCTGCTGCAGTCATCACACTTGGGTTATCTTGTCGTCAGGCGGTCCCGCAGTCGGCCGGATTTCCAAAGTCTTGGTCTGACATCGGTTGCTGTCACCTCATCCCTGACGTCAATGCGCCAGGGGTACATATATTGCAACTGACGCCATTTTCTCCAGTCTTTCTTGCCGCGCGGTGCCCGAAGCAGAAGCAGTTCGCAAGTGCCGGTCGGTCGACTCCTGAGATTTTCGAATTCGAATTTCAGACCAAAGTCTTCTATAAAGCTAAGTACCCCGTTGGGGAAACTTTTCTTGCCTCAGACCGATGTCAGAAAAAGTTAACAATTGTATTTCTTGTGGGAAGCAAATACCTCATAAGGATTTTCATTCTTATTGCATACCTTGCCTAGGCCCTGATCACGACGTCACTTCTTGTCGTTTTTGTGCTAGATTTAATAACCGTACTATTAAAAGATGATTTGATTTCGCACGACACTTTTTTGGTAGAAATTTAACTATAACATGCCATCGGAGCTTCCGACTACCGGCGTACACAAAAAGCGCAGGGACAAGGATCGACAGCCCAGGCCTAAGCCCGATTCCGAGGCCTCGGTTGATCCGGTCTCCGGTTATCAGTGAGGCTCCGAAGCAGCCTCTGACTACCGCAGTTCTGGAACCCGAGACCGCTACAGATATTTTGTCGGAATGTACTAGGCCGACGCAACCTTTTACTTCAGGCCCTACCGACGATTTACCTTCCAAGGACGTCGGTACTTCTGAAACGCCATCAGTTTCTGAAGGCGTTTTCAGACCAACAACTCTTACAGTCAAAACGTTTTCCAAGTCGAAGACTCCTTCTAAATCGAAAAAGGCTTCACTTCAGTCTCCTGTTCAAGGCCCTATGCCTAAGAAACAGATGCTCAAAATGGCAGAAGATTTGATTGTTCTTATCAGGGGTTCACAGCCTCCTCCTGACAAAAGGCCTAGACAAGAGGAAGATTCTGCTTCCTCTGAACAACTGTCTATTTCTTCGGATTCCTCTGAGGACCAAGACTATTCCTTCTCTCCTTATGAAGATTCTGATGCTGAGGAATCTATTCCCTCAGCTTCCTCCAGAAGATTACTCTTTTGGGTAAACTTTACACACTATGAGGGAACATTTTCACTGGGAAGGTCAGGATTACTCTGATTCCAAGAAAAGGCTGAGAGAGTTTCTTTTACTCCCCCAACACAGACCTCTAGCCATCCCTCCTGTTTTGAACATTGTGGATGATGTCTACTTAGAATCCTGTTTCAACCCTGACTCTCTACCTCCTGCCCCGGCCAAGCCTGACAGATACTACAGAGTACCTGATTCCCACAAATTTCTTTACAAAAGCCCAGTAGCTGACCCAGAGACTATCTCCCAGGGTCCCAAGGGGGCTAAGGCTTCCATGGCTAAAAATCCAGTACCTTCTGAAAGGGATTCAAGAGCACTAGACAGATGAGGGAAAAAGGTTTACACCTCCGCCACTTTAGCTATGAGAGCACTAAACTGTCAATTTCATATGCTTAAGTATCAGCAATTTCTGATCTCTCAGTTAAAACAAAAGATAACCACCTTACCTCAACAATCTGAAATGAAAGAAGTACAGGATTTTTTGCACGCCACCGAGCAGGTGGGCAAACATACCTTACAATGTGGGTTTGATTCTTTAGAGGCCTCCTGCAGAGCAGCTGTCACTGGATCAGTTATACGTAGGCATGCCTGGTTAAAAGAACAAAGTCTGCCTGATCATGTTAAAGCAAAACTATTAGATGCTCCCTTACAGCAGGATGTTCTTTTTGGTGTTAAAGCAGAAGAAGTTTTAAAGAAAATGGAAGATAAGGCGAAATCAATGCAGACAGTCAAAGATTTTTTACAAGTACAGCCCCCTCGCTTCAGCAGAAACTGGCCAACAAAAAATTGGGCCTTTCCAGCCACCGACAGGCCTCAGAGGGGTAAATACAGGCACCCAAGGGGCAGAGGACAACCACAAGCTCAGTATAAGCCTCGCCAATGGGGCACTCCAACCCAGAAGGGAGGAGAAGACAGGTCTCAACCCACCAGAAGGCAAACTCATTGACTTGCACCTCAGCTGGCCAAACAAAGCTCTTTTGTCAGCCCCCTTGGGGGGAAAAGACAACTGGCACATGGTCACAAAGGACAAATGGGTGCTAGACATAATTTTACGAGGCTACAGATTCCACTTTCACACCTTGCCAATAAAAAGAGGAATGCCAAACCTGCCACAAAATCAAAGGGCAGAGGCTCAAAAACAAATTACAGCTCTCATGGCCATGAGAGTCATTCAAAGGGTACCCACTCAAGAGCAACGCCAAGGATTTTACTCAAGACTCTTCCTAGTACCCAGGAAAGAAAATGCTTGGAGACCAATTCTGGACCTTTCAATTCTAAACACTTACAAGTTCCCAAATTCAAGATGCTAACACTACAGCAGCTACTTCCCATGTTGGGCAAGGAAGCATGGCTGGTAACGTTGGGCCTCAAAGAGGCATACCTGCTTGTCCCAATCAGACAAAGTAGCAGAAGATACCTCCGTTTCATTGCAGGTTCAACCCATTATCAATTCTCTGCACTGCCCTTTGGCTTATCTACTGCGCCCAGAGTATTCACAAAATGCCTGGCACCAGTAATTGCATACTGCAAAGAGGAATTCAAATATATCCATATCTGGACGACTGCCTCATCCAAGCAGAAAGAAAAGACATTCTCTTACAACATCTGGCTTTTGTGAAGCATCTACTAAATTGTCTGGGGTACACAGTAAACGAAAAGAAGTCAAAACTAGTACCCTCAAAAAAAATGGCATTCCTGGGTGCCAGCTTGGACACAACGGCCCAGAAGGCTTATCTTACACCAGGCAAACAATTACAACTCACTCAATATTTCAAGACAATGGCAACAAAGGCCCAATTAACTGCAAAAAAAATTCTGCAGGCTTTGGGCTTCATGGCATCTTGCATTCTGATAATACCATTTGCAAAACTGCATATGAGGAAATTACAGTGGTACCTAAAAAGCATATGGTCTCGACACAGCCACAACTTGGACACAGTGATATCTCTCATTCCTTGCCTTCAACAGGAATTTCTATGGTGGGCACAGGCATGTCACCTCAACAAGGGTCAGCCTTTCATCTTGCCCCCACCCAGGCAAACTATCACAACAGATGCTTCAGACTATGCCTGGGGGGCACACATGGCAGGGCAATACATTCAAGGCCTATGGACTGCAGAACAAAGAAAACTGCACATAAACCAAAAAGAGATGCTAGCTGTACAGAAAGCTCTGACAGCCTTCAAGGATCTACTACAGCCAGGACAACTTGCAATAAAAATGGACAACACCACAGTAGTGTGGTACATAAACAAACAAGGGGACACACATTCCTACCCTCTTTGCAGGCAAGCAATAATCTTATGGAACACGGCTCTGGCCTACCAAGTCTAGTTACAGGCTCAATTCCTGCCAGGACAGAAAAACACATTGGCAGACGACCTAAGCAGAAACATCAAAGATCCCCACGAGTGGAAGCTAGACCCACAAATATTTACTATGATAACTCAAAGATGGGGTCTACCAAATATAGACCTGTTTGCCAGTCCTCAAAACTACCAGCTGACAAAATTTTGTACAAGGACATTCCACCATCAAGCTTGGAAAGTGGACGCTCTCTCCTTCAGTTGGAAAAACCTGACAGTATATACCTTTCCTCCATTACCTCTTCTCACAAAGGTTCTTTTGAAGGTCAAAAAGGAGAAACCTCGACTGATTCTCATAGCCCCAGACTGGCCACAGCAGCACTGGTACCTGCTATTGAAGAATATGGCTCACAGCCCACCATGGATATTGCCTCAAATTCCTCATTTACTCACGCAGCAAGACATGCAGATTCTACACAGCCAGATCAAAACCTTAAACCTGGCTGCATGGCAAATCAATTAAGCATCCTACCAGCCCCTCTTTCACAAGCAATACTGGATGTTAAGAGGCCAGGAGGCCAAGCACCAGGAAGGCTTACTCGTACAAATGGAAAAGGTTTTGTGCTTGGAACCAAGGTAAAGGCCAAGACCCAACTCAGCCTCATATGCCTCACATTCTGCAGTATTTAGCTGAGATGTTGCATAAAGGACTTTCCTTCCTCTATTAAAATCCATGCTTCAGCTATTTCAGCTCACTACGACACTAATCCACCTTTATTTTCCAGTCCACTTCTAAGGCAGTTCCTCAGAGGGGCAAAAAACATTAGACCACCTAGAAGAGCCCCTACACCAACATGGGACCTCAACTTTGTTCTGGAAAAACTAACGCTACCTCCCTTTGAACCAGCTTTTTCTGCAGACCTTCAGTTCCTATCCTGGAAGACTGCCCTGCTCCTGGCAATAACTTCTGCTAGGAGAGTCTCAGAATTACAGGCACTTATGGCAGTGGAACCTTTCCTCATTTTCCATCAAGACAGAGTTTCTCTACGAACTAAAGCCTTCCTTCATGCCTAAGGTGGTTTCCAGTGTAGCTTTAAATCAAACCATCCACCTACCCACTTTCTTCCCCACTCCACAGAACAAAGGTGAGAAACTCCTGCATTCCTTGGACATTCACAGGCAACTTCGTTACTACTTGGATAAAACTAAGGCTTTCAGAAAAACTGACCAGCTCTTTGTTTCCTATGCTACAGCTTCTCAAGGGAGGGCCATATCCAAGCAAACCATTTCTAAATGGATAGGCCATTGCATACGATTCTGCTATACCCATCATGGGAAACCAGTTCCTCCTACCATTAGATCCCACTCTACCAGGGCAACCGCTACCTCTACTGCCTTTCTCAGGGGTTTCCTATCAAGGAAATTTTAGAAGCTGCAACTTGGAGTTCTGTACACACCTTCACCAAACACTATCACTTACCTCTTTATTCTAAGTCCAGGGCAGGCTTCGCCACTGCAGTTCTGCAGGGCCTCATTGCCTCCACTAACCCTCTATGATGCCTCCACCCTACCTTAGCTTTGGGACTCAACCCAAGTGTGATGACTGCAGCAGGGTAACACGATGAACATAGTACAGTTTTGTACCTACCATAAATGTAGATGTTCGAGTGTTCACCCTGCTGCAGTCCAGGTTACCCTCCCTCCAACCCCTCTGATCTACTGGCTAAATCTTTGCTATGCCTTTCTAATGTATTTGCTTATAGCTGAAGGGATTTTGTGTTTGTACAATTTTCACACCTTTTGGTACTTATTTGGATCACCTTTTTGGGGGCACCTGACATCTGGGGCAAGAAAAACTGAAGAAAATGGCGTCGGTTGCAATATATGTACCCCTGGCGCATTGACGTCGGGGATGAGGCGACAGCAACTGACGTCGGACCAAGACTTTGGAAATCCGGCCGACTGCGGGACCACCTGACGACAGGATAACCCAAGTGTGATGACTGCAGCAGGGTGAACACTCGAACATCTACATTTATGGTAGGTACAAAACTGTACTTTCTCCAGACCCAGATTCCCCGGTCAGGCTTACCAGTTATTCCACAGGTACTATCTGAGGAAGAGTCTTCCTCCTCAGATGAGTCCTTAACTTAATGCTCTCAGATTGATTCCCCTAAGGATTTTGTAACTCCAAAAGAAGAAGAGTCCCTCACTCCTGACTCCCCATTGAAGATTTCTCCTTTGGGGATACCATTTCCCTGCTTAGGCAACATTTCAAGTGGGAGCTCTCTGATGTTTGAGACTAAAAAGAGATACTTTGAACTGCTGCAGATGGAGCAGCCCTCAACATTGCAGTCCCACCTTTGCTTCCAGCATTCCAGGATGCTTTTTCTGTTGCCTCTCAGAGCCCAGAGTCACAGCCTCCTTCTAAGAGACCAGACCGATTTTATAAAGTGTCTGCAAAGGAGCAGTACCTTTTCAAGAACCCTCCAGCAAGCCCTGCAGTCATTGCAGTGTCAGCTGATAAGTCCTCTAGGCAACTACCTTCCTCTTCCATTTTCCCTGCTCATAAAGACAGTAACTTTATGGACAGGTTGGGGAAGAAAGTATATACTTCTTCCACCTTGGCCATTAGAGCTATTAATTGTCAGACCCACATGGCCAAGTTTGCTTTAGACTCCCTGAACAAGGCCTCTACTCTTTCGTCTGAAGTTCAAGTGCAGCTGTGACACTGTAGAAGCATCTTCAAAGTCTACTGCTTGTTGTTTTGTGTTAAGGAGGTTTTCAAGGTTGAGACTTCAGCCTTTACCTTTGGATGTCCAAGCTAAGTTGTTAGATGCCCCTTTGGAGCTGCCTCTGCAGACCTACTTAACTCATTAACCCTGACTACCGTCTCATGGCGCCTCTGTGCTCAAAACCGAGCACGCAGTGAGATGGTAGGAATTGCTTATGGTTACACCAGAGTGCCTTCTCCCAGCACTAGTAACTTTCCATGCCTATTTTAGCTCCACTCATGAAAATTAAGTTGAAAAGGTAACTGAACTTTGTCAGCTACCTTGTCAACTTAAGTTTCAGTGTGGAGTTTCGTGTTGTTCATGTATGATTTTAAAGAGAAAATCGGCTTGCAATGCACCCCGTATTTTCCTCTCAACAACAAGTCGATTTGGTATGATTTGCCTCAAGCAACTGGTGTTAGCCAATAGCAGGCACCTCTTTCTTAACACCTCCACCCCCCTGACACTGTTCTTTCCAAATAAATAGAAGGTCCTACGGTATATATTCCCTTTCTTTTTCTGCATTTGTGGGATTTACTACTGTATCCCTCTGTTTATTGTGCCGTTCGGGTTGTGTCACGTCTGGAAAGAAAAAAGCTGCAATGGAGACTGATTGTCTTTTCAGTTGCGAGCCTGCCTAATTCCTCAGTAAGGTAAGCTCTCATTCTATAGCTGTAGACCATTTTATATACATATATATATATATATATATATATATATATATATATATATATAATATAAAAGTTGTGGTTTTTCTAGTGAATGACTGGCACACTTTGTAGTATAGCTCTTTCAAAGTTTGTACGAGCTGTATTTAAAACCTCTAGTTTTGTCCAGCTTCCTTGCTCTAAGACGTTGTGAGGTCTGCTTAAAAGAAATAAATTAACCCAGTTAATAAATATTATGGCCCCTTTTCCTGCCTTCACTTTTTATTGATTGATTGATTTATTTATTTATTTACATTGAGTGCTCCGGTTCAGTTTTAGATCACAGAATTACAGATCGCGGTTGATATTACATGCATTACATAAAAAAAAAAGGCTTCTGTGATATCCGGATATGGCTCGGAGGTATGATTACAGATCTTCATTCATATGTGTGTGTGAAGTGTTTGGTGGGCTTAATATTAAAAAAAGTAAGATGTGAAGTTGTTCAATCTTACCGTTCATTCTACACTGATGGGTTCGGAACCGATCCTCGGCTCCGACACGACCGACTAGCAAGCTCAAAGTTCTCCAGTAGCTCGAGAGCACACCCCTTATCCCACAATGCACTGCTGGAATTACCTCAGATCTAGTTTGCCACGGCACGGATCTCTTGGTTTCCAGCATTGCTCGAGACTTTGTTGGGAGTTTTCAAACTTTCAGCAAGTTATATTTTTCAATTCTTGTATATCTTTGATCTATTTTTTAATAATAGATATTACTAGCTAGTAGATAGTTGTTTTCTGTGTTCAAGCCCCTTTCCTCAGTAACATCTTTCTTTGCCTTTGGCCCTTTCTTTAGTTGTTAGTCAGTGTTCCCTGTTTGGGACTCTTGTTATTGGATTATTTAATCCTGTTTATATTGATATAGTTGTCAGTTGCCCCTTTTGGGCTGTGGGTGTTTGTGTGAGTTAGTTAAGATTTCTAAAATAGCTCATAGTTAAATAGTGTGTTCCATTTAGTGGAAATTGTAAAATGTCTGAAGAAAAAGACAAACATCCAAAGTCTGGGTTTAAAAAATGCCCAGACTGCACACAGAAAATGTCAGTCACGGATGCCCATGTGCAGTGTGTTTACTGTTTGGGTGAGGTGCACCTGCAAGAGTCATGCAGTATCTCACTCCTTTTCCACCAGACTGCTAGCAGAAAGGAAGAGGATGTTAATTGATAGGGGTATTATCAAACACCCTTTTTCTGAGGCATTGTCTGACCAGGATGGAGCCAGCAAATCATTCAAATCTTCCTCTGAATCTAGGTCTAAAAAAGGAAAAAGGTCAAAGTGTGGTGACTTCGGCTCCACTGCCTTCGGAGCCAACAGTCTGTTCTTTTCGGAACCGGGACACTGCTCTGGAACCGGTTGCCAAAAAACCTCCATTCATATTGCTCCAGTCAGCTCCATCTGTTCACTCTTCCAGGTCCTCTGTCAGCCTCTCTGATCTGGATATGGACCAGCTGGTTCAGAAACTCTTAAAGGCACCAGACCTAGCTAAATTGCTGTCGGCTCAGACCCAACCGTCGGAGCCGAAGACCACTACTCTTGAATAGTCTGCTCCTCCTCCGAGCCATACCGGACCTTCGGAGCCGGAGGAGGCCAGCCTGATGATTGTGGATCCCTTGGAGCCGACACCTGCTCCAGTGTTGTCGGCTCCATTTGTTCGAATGTTCTCTGCACCGACCGGGGACTCTAGGAGCCGACACTCTCCGGTCGTGTCCGGGGAGGATAGCCGCACCGACTGGTCAGTGCCGACTCTTCCTCTTGGGGCCTTAGGCTCGGTTGAGCTCGGCTCCTACCTCGGACTCGGAGCCCACGGCTTCAGTGTGGGACGAGACTGCGGCTCCGTCTGAGCCATCGACTCCTTCTCATCAGAGCCGAGGTGCATTCGAAGCCATGAGGCAAGTGTTGTCTCCTAAGACTTCCTCATCTCAAGGTCTGGCCTCTTCTTCCCCTAAAGTGCCTGTGTCAGTTTCGGTCTCCTCCGGTCATCCCAAGCGTAGAGACCCTGAGCCTCCGGTAGCCCCACAGGGTGCTCCCTGCTCTTCTGAGACTTCTCCAGAAGTTCCCCCTAAGAGGTTCCCAGGAAGAGATTTTGCAAAAGGAGGCATTTGGACTCCCCCCAGGAGTCTCTCACATCGGACACCGATTTGGATGAATCAGAAGGGTCCCCTAGATCCCCCTCTGAGGACATCTCCTTTGTGGAGATTGTTGAAATTCTTAGGCAGAGGGGTGATTGGCAGTCCAAGAGCCCCACTGAGGATGAGTCGGTTCTCCTGAAGATGTTCGAGTCTCAACCTTCCACCTCTTGGGTATCTCCGCCCAACGATGAGCTTATGGATCTGGTCTCTCGTAGGGCGTGGGAGTCACCAGAATCTATGGAATCTGTTCCTAGGAGGCCTAATAAGTTTATTTCTGCCCCCGTGGATAAGTCCTTTTTGACCAAGGGAGTCCCTGTTGATGCCATGGTGGTGGCGGCAGCCACCAAATGTTTGAGACTTCCTCATCTATCAATCCTCCTAACAGAGAATCTAGGATCTTGGATAGATGTGGGAAACGCATGTTCAATTCAGTGACTTTCTCACTCAGATCACTGAACTACTTGACACATTTTACCAGACTGCAGAGAGATCTCCTTGAGGAGTTGGGAGATGCTCTTCAGGGTGCTGTAGCTTCGAGTGTATCCGACAAGATTGCCACTCAGCTCTCTACCCTCAACTCGATAGTCAACTCGTCCATGCATCTCGTATCTTACGCAGCTGATGGTTCGAGTAGAACTGCAGGTACAGGAATCGCTCTTCATAGGCATGCCTGGATGCAACTCTGTTCTTTCGCGGAACCCTTTAAGTCTTCCTTTACTAATACCCCATTTGACGGCTCATCTTTGTTTGGGCCAAAGGTGAAGGAGACTTTGACCAGGTGTGAGCAAGAAGGAAAGACTGTGTCTGCCATCGGAGTCCGTTTTTCCACCCCCACTCGACCCTTTCCTAAAGGTCAGAGAAAGATGTGGTTCCGGAAAGCCCAAGGAGCCTTTCAAGACGCACGTGGAGAGCCCCCCTCCAGAGGCAGAGGAGGGGGTTTCAATGGAAGATGCCGACCTCGTGGCAGAGGGGGTCTGCAGCACCAGGGTGACAGAGATCACTTCTCTGGTCAGTCCTACCAGCGCTCCTGAAGGGAGGCCTGGCTGTCCTACTCTGGAGGCAGTCGGGGGGGTCGCTTATCATTGTACCCAAAAGCCTGGCTAAATATAACAAACGACAGCTGGGTACAAAGTATCATTTCCAGAGGGTATTGCATACCGTTCTCCCGTCAAAAAAATCCAGGGCGTTCCACCCAGTCACATGTGGCAAGCAGCAATAGAGGTACGCCGATTGCTAGAACACTTATCCAGCCAGTCCCGGCAGACCAGACAGAATTTGGAACTTACTCAAGATTCTTTTTGGTTCCAAAGAAAACAGGAGACTGGAGACCCATTTTGGATCTCAGCAGACTCAAACAATTTGTGAGAAAAGAGAAGTTCCGAATGTTCACGCTACAGTCCATACTCCCGTTTCTAGGGAAGGACAATTGGATGTGCTCGATCGATCTCAAGGATGCGTACTACCACATAAAGATGGCCAGACCATCCAGAGATCACCTGCGTTTCCGGCTGGGAGCCAATCATTATCAATTCCAAGCTGTGCTCTTTGGTCTCACTACAGCCCCCAGAGTGTTCACCAAGTGCATGGTAGTAGTCACGGCTCACCTGAGGATTCCAGGTGTTTCCGTATTTGGATGATTGGCTCCTTACCTCCACCACCAGAAAGAATTTCTGTTCTTCGCCAACACATCATGTCCCTGATATCAAAGAACAGAGCACCAGCTGCAGAGGTATTGAAAGTTCTAGGATTGATGGCAGCAGCTATTTTAGCAATCCCATTAGCAAGGATGCATATGAGAATCCTTCAATGGCTTCTATTCACACAATGGTCTTACCAAGAACTTCCATTGAGTCACATCATCCTGATAACGAATTCCTGCAAGAAGGATCTTCAGTGGTGGTTGACGTCTCTTCATGTCACAATAGGACGTCCCTTCATGCTCCCCCCCCTCCAGTTGCCATGGACGCTTTCCTGATAGGGTGGGGGGCTTTTTCAGGGAAAGACTGCCCAAGGCACATGGACAGATCAAGAATCACATCTGCATATCAATGTCCTGGAGATGAGAGCAGTACTTCTAGCGTTGCAATACTTTCAGGACTCTCTTCCTCTAGGGACAATTGCAATACAGACAGACAACATGTCAGTGGTCTGGTACCTGAACAAGCAAGGCGAGACCAAGTCTTATCCCCTTTGCCGAGAAGCCCTCAGATTATGGCAGTGGGCACTGTCATCCCAGCGCTTTTTGTTGGCAACGCACATCCCGGGCAAATCCAACGTCATAGCAGGCAGACTGAGCAGAGCAATTTTATTGACCCACGAATGGTCCCTCAAACAAGAGATTGTGGACATGATCTTCCGCAAATGGGGCCAATTCCTGCAACCTGTTCGCCAGTCACGTCAACAACAAATGCAGAAGCTATTTTGCCCTAATTCCCACGCCAGGTCACTCCCCGAGGGGTGCTCCTGTCCACGATTGACCCCCAGGTCTCCTCTATGCATTTCCACCAATTCCCCTGATACCCAAATTCTTACAGAAAGCAAAGTTGCTGGGACAGACGATCATCCTTATAGCCCCTCATTGGCCTCGGCAGATTTGGTTTCCGTGTCTTTATCATCACATTCTGGAAGATCCATGGATCCTGGACCCAGTTCCGGACTTGTTGACACATCCGTCAGAGAATCTTCATCCATCCTTGCAGACACTAAAGCTAACCGCTTGGCTGCTCCAATTCCCCGCATCGCCAGGCTCTATAATCTATCCCATGACAGTAGTCAAATTTTGTTTGCTTCCCATAAACCTTCCACTAGAAAATTGTATTGTAGTAAGTGGAAGAGATTTTCCATTTGGGCTTCTTCCCACAACATTGACCCTTACCAAGCGCCATTGTCTTCTGTCTTACAATTCTTGACAGAAATCTTCAACAAAGGAGCAACGGCTGCTACGGTGCGAGTGCAGTTAGCTGCTATATCTAATTTCAATCTAGGAATCAACGGTTTGAATATTATGGCTCACCAATTGTCTAAGGCTTTTCTAAAAGGTTCTTTTCACATGAGGCCTCCAGTGAAGACACATTATTCCCCCTGGAATTTGAATTTTATGTTCTCGTATCATTCTTACTCCTTTTGAGCCAGCATTATCTTGTGAACTAAAATTTCTGTCATGGAAAACTATCTTCTTAGTAGCCATCACTTCAGCCCGCAGAGTGTCAGAGCTCCAAGCCCTGTCCATCAAGACCCCTATTTGGTCTTCCATGCTGACGGAGCATCTCTCAGGACAAATCCATCCTTTTTGCCCAAAGTATGCTCTGAGATTAACATTAATCAAGTCATTGAGTTGCCCGTTTTCTTCCCTAATCATACCAACAAATTGGACTATACATTGCACAAATTCGATGTTCGTAGACAGCTTAGATTTTATTTGGACAGAACAAAAGACATTAGGAAATCAGATCAGCTCTTTGTGTCTTTTTCTGAGGCCAGGAAAGGTAAACCAGTTGCTAAAACAACCCTGTCTAAGTGGCTGTCTGATTGTATCACCTACACATATTCTTGTCATAACATGCCCTTGTCTAGTAAGGTAAAGGCTCATTCAACTAGAGCAGTTTCTACCTCTTCAGCCTTTCAAGCCAAATTACCTTTGTACAACATCTGTGCAGCAGCCACATGGTCTAAACCTCACACTTTTATAACTCATTACAAAGTGGATAAGGCCTCCAAGGACAGGGCTTCATTTGGTTCTACGGTTCTGAAGAGTGTACTTCGTGAGCCACCTAAGATCAGGGTGCTAGTGATGCTACCCATCAGTGAAGAATGAACGGTGAGATTGAACAACTTCACATAAAGAAGTTATGTACTCACCATAACGTTCCATGTGAATTGTTCCATCTCACCTTCATTCTCATGTCCCTCCCTCCTTCCCCCTCCTGGCTGGCAGTTGACCTGGAGGCTGTCTTCATCCTGGTTTTTCAATGTGTCTTCATTCCTAGGCAGAATAATTATTGTACTTCTATATGGTATGCAGCAAACAAGATCGGAGGTAATTCCAGCCGTGCATTGTGGGATAAGGGGTGGGGTCTCGAGCTACTGGAGAACTTTGAGCTTGCTAGTCAGCCTCTGCTCTGAAGAATGAAGGCGAGATGGAACAACTCACATGGAATGTTATGGTGAGTACATAACTTCTTTTTTTGTCCAGCTTCCTTGCTGTAAGACATTGCGAGGTTTGCTTAAAAAAAAAAAAGAAAGAAAGCCAGTCAATAATTATTACATCCCCTTCCCTGCCTTCATGTTTTTTTTTATTTGCGGCATGGATGTAAACAGTGAGAGTTTCATAACAGGAGCAAAAGGTGCAATCTGACTATGAAGTAAAATTGCTATAAATGCTACTGGCATATAAAGCCTTGTTTAAGCATCTACACTCCATTTTGGAAAGATGAAATACCTAGATTCTCCTTAAAATGGTTGACTATTTCATTTCTGATTATGGGGACTTAATTAATATTTCTGTTGAAGGTTTCTCTCGTGGATTGTATAACAACCACTCTCTCTGTTAATCCAGACCCAGTTATCTTCAGTGGTACTTGCCTAATGATATGGAATATTCATATAAGAAGGGCATCATTAAACAACAAGTGTAATTTTGCAATTGGCCCACATGGACTAAACATTTTTTTTCCCCTGAAGGTTGTTGCAGTGGAATTATTGCCATGCTTAATTTACTTCTAACAAAGATCACTAACAGAATGCTAAATTCCATGTGACTGAAAAGAGATAGTAGGCATCCTTATACAGAAACGTTATCCTAGACTGTCTACTGATAACTATAGACCAGTTAGTCTTACCTGTATAACTAAGAAATGTTTGGCGTGCAGTGTATGTCTGACACTCAAATCCATGTTTGACTTTGGCTCTGAAATGTACTAGCATGGCATTCTACCCAACTGTCCCTCTATCTCTACTTTAATTAGTTTCTAAAAGACTGTCATAAATTCCATTGACTTGGGTTTGGCTTTCAATGTTGTATACCTAGAGTTTGCAAAAGCATTTGACTCAATCCCAGATGCAGTTTTTATTGACATCATAAATAAAAAGATCTGCAGAGGCCAGGAAATCACCACATACCACACAGGGGTAACAGCTTTTTAAAACAATGCCACATCAACATGGCCCAACTGACGTCAGCCTACAGGTAAAACTGCCCAGACACATCATGCAGAGTGTACTGGGAAGGACAGATGACAACGTCCTAGTGCACCATCCCAAGAGTGAACATACTCCACTGCTACTAGCTACCCTAGAGGAGGTATATGTCATTTTAGCAAAATGCTTCATGTTGGTGCTCGAGCGTACAGCAACATTTTATTGCAGAGGTCCCCTTGGGTGAATGCTTCATTTTGGTGCATGTTCTTACCAGGAACTGTTACTGATGGGTTGTTTGGGGAAATAGTTAATTCTGGTGCTTGTGCATACTTCAACATTTTGTCGTAGGGGTCCCTTGGGCGAATCCTTCAATTTGGTGCATGTATGTACCAGAAACAGTTACAGAAGTGTGATATTGGTGAAATGCTTCATGTTGGTGCTTGTGCATACTGCCACATTTTATTGCAGGGCTCCCCTTGGGTGACTGCTTCATTTCCGTGCATGTTCTTACAAGGAACTGTTACTGAATGGTTGTTTGGGGAAATAGTTAATTCTGGTACTTGTGCATACTTCAACATTTTATTGTCTGGGTCCCTTGGGTGAATGCTTCAATTTGGTGCATGTTCTTACCAGGAACTGTTACTGACTGGTTGTTTGGGAAAATATTTCATTCTGGTGCTTGTACATACTTCTACATTTTATTGTAGGTATCCCTTGGGTGAATGCTTCATTTTGGTGCATGTTCGTACCAGGAACGGTTACTGAATGGTCGTTTGGGTAAATATTTCATTCCGGTCTTTGTGCATACTTCAACATTTTATTGTAGGGGTCACTTTGGTGAATGTTTCATTTTGGTTCATGCATATACTGGGAACTGTTACTGAAGGGTTGTCTGGGGAAATATTTCATTCTTGTGCTTGTGCATACTTCACCATGTTATTGTGCGGGTCCCTTAGGTGAATGCTTCAATTTGGTGCAAGTATGTACCATGAACTGTTACAGAAGTGTGATTTTAGTGAAATGCTTAGTGTTGGTGCTCGTGCATACTGCAACATTTTATTGCAGGGCTCCCCTTGGGTGATTGCTTCATTTTGGTGCATGTTCTTACAAAGAACTGTTAATGAAGGGTTGTTTGGTGAAACAGTTAATTCTGGTGCTTGTGCATACTTCAACATTTTATTGTCGGGGTCCCTGGGGTGAATGCTTCAGTTTGGTGCATCTTCTTATCAGGAACTTGCTGACTGGTTGTTTGGGAAAATATTTCATTCTGGTGCTTGTGCATACTTCTGCGTTTTATTGTAGGGATCCCTTGGGCGAATGTTTCATTTTGGTGCATGTTCGTACCAGGAACTGTTACTGAATGGTTGTATGGGGAAATTGTTAATTCTGGTACTTGTGCATACTTCAACATTTTATTGTCTGGGTCCCTTGGGTGAATGGACAAAATGATTGACTTCAACAATTGGCTAAGCTTCTGGTGTCATTCTAAGAGGATCCAGTATCTGTCTGCTTGGGCCGACATGGTCGATAGACCACGATGCTTTGCCAGAGATGGCCTGCACCTGTCACCCTTGGCTTTCCGGATACTGGCTAAGGCTCTTGCTGCCCCTGTAGTGCCTTTTTTAGGTAAGGTTCAAACGACAAATTCACTACAGTATCAGGAACAGGCAAGCAAAAACTGAGGGCGATGCTACTCAGTGCTAGAAGTCTAAATCTCAAAATGCACTCTCACAAGGCACTCTTTAAAATGGAGAACATCGATATCTGTGCAGTAACTGATATCTGGTTCAAGGTTCCAAAGAGCACCCCTGCATTACCAGGCTATAACTCATACCACACTTTGCGGCCACCTAACCTGGACCGGAACACCAAAGGCGGAGTTGTATCCATATTCAGTAAGGATATTCACACCTCCAGGCTAGTTGCTCAGCATAATGCATCCGAGGTTATCCAAGTGCAACTAACTCTGGGCAAAACTGCAATCCAAATTGTAGCTTGGTACAGATCCCCCACCATGCCCCAGGATTCCCACTCCTCTTTTCTTGATATACTGGAAAATATTAGGGTTCACTCAAACACCCTAATAACAGATGATTTCAACTACCCCACCATTAACTGGGAAAACATTTCATGTACCAACTCCTTTGCTCAACGCTTTCTGGAATTCATAAATTCCAATGCCCTGGATCAACTTATCCACACACCCACAAGGGGCAATAATATCCTAGATGTAGTCATTACCAACAAGAGTGACCGGTGTTCCACACCTGAAGTCAACTCCTCGTTGGTCAGATCCAACCATAAGCTAATCACCCTATATATCCACATCCCGCCCCCACCCCCCATTAAGGAAATCACGGTAAAAAAGATTTCTCCAAAGCCAACTTCATGCTTCTTAAGACAGAAGTAGTGAACTTCATAACACCCCTGCAGCTGGGTAATACAGTTACGACTACTGAATCCTACACAGATGCACTCTATAAGCACTTACACAAGTGCATGGATCGTGCTATCCCAAACAGAACCAAGACGCTATCCTCCAAAAAAAGGATGCCAATCTGGTGGTCCCCTGCCATAAACAAACTCTACAACAGAAGGAAGAAACTGTTGCAAAAGAGAGTAAAATCCCATGAGTGGAGGGTTTCCCTGATCAGCCTCAGTAAGAAGCTGAAATCCCTTATAAGATCCTCCAAAGCTAGCCACGAAAACAAAATCGCCACTAATTCTAGGGACAACCACAAAGCATTCTATAGCTATGTCAAGAATCTCAATGGCAACACCCAGATAGGTTCAGTGCTAATTTTACCCCCCCTCTCACCCCCTAAAGGGCCCATATCTGTACAGGAAAACTGCAGAGTCTCTGTAATCACAACTACGCAGGTAAAAGCTGCACACTCTAAAGCCAAAAACACAGCATCCATAAGACTGGACAACATCCCAGGCTGGGTTTTACATGAACTTCAGAATGAATTGGCTTCCCACCTAAGCACCATGTTCAATCATAGTTTCACATCAGGTTTTGTGCTCACTGAATGGCATATAGCAACAGTTGTCCTACTCCACAAAGGGGGAGCCACCACTGATCCCAGGAACTATCGCCCTATTACCCTGACGAGCCTGGTCTGTAAGGCCATGGAATGTGCCATCATGGAACTCATAAACAAAGACATCGATAACCTCCAAACTCTGGACCCCACCGAGTTCGGGTTTATGAAAGGCAGATCATGCCATTGACTTCTTTGAGGCAGTCACCAAAGCTGTAGACGAGGGTAAGGTGGTTCACACAGCCTGTCTTGACCTCGCCAAGGCTTTCGACACCATCCCCCATTCTGGAATTATAGCTAAACTCACTAAACTAGGTATAAATACCTACGCCACAAGATGGACTGCCAATTGGCTCACTGACAGTAACCACACTGTAAAAGTTGCAGACTCCAAATCTGACTTCAAACCAGTGACAAGTGGAGTACCACAGGGTTCAGTCCTGGGACCTCTCCTGCTTGGTATCTACTTCTCTGCGGTACAGGCTAACACAGAATGCCTTTGGCTAACAAAGTTTGCAGATGACTGCAAAATAGGAGCCATAGTTGAGTCCCCAAATGATGTGGACATCCTACAGAAGGGGCTCACTATGACAGGTGCCTGGTGTCAGAGCCATGGCCTCAAGCTCAATGCCAAAAATTGCATTGTCATCCCCTTTGGTAAATACTCTGTACCCATGAACTACCACATAGGCGGCAGTCTACTTAATGCCAAATTTGTGATGAGACTTGGGGACTCAGGTGGACAGTAGTCTCTCCTTTGATAATCACATCTCCACAGTAGTCAGGAAATCCTTCTATGTGGCACACCTCATCACAAAAGGGTTCTCATCTAGGAAAAAAGAGGTCATTGTTCCCCTCTGCTCGACACTCATTAGACCCATTATAGAGTACAATGCCCCTTTTGGAATGTACCTCACAAGACATCTGCAGCAGCTGGAAAGGCCACAGAAGAACCTCACAAACAGGATTACTGGCCTCAAACAGATGCCCTACACTGACTGTCTCAAACAACTCCAGCTTTACTCCGTAGCATATCGCCTACTCCAAAGTGTTTTCTGCCTAGCATGTAAAGCTATGTCAAACCCAGAGCTGTTGGACATGCTACACCTAAAGAAATCCCAATCCCTCGGAGCTACATGCTCTAGGGACCTAAACCTTGTCACCACAATAAACAGGACATGCTGGAGGGATAGATTCCTGTCCCAGAGATGTCCCATACTCTGGAACAAGCTACCCATCTATGTCAAGTAAAGTTCCTCACTAGCACTCTTCAAGTAAAATCTTGATAAGTGGATGGGAAATAGGAAATACACCCCGGGGATCACTTCTGTGGCTCTGCTCAACAGGGGCACAGGAAATTAACTTTCGTGGGTGGCGTACGCCAGGGAACCTTGTTGGCTAGGTTTACTTAGGCCCTTGGGCCAATAGCCTAGTACCTACCTATGAACCTATGCTTCAGTTTGGTGCATGTTCTTACCAGGAACTGTTGCTGACTGGTTGTTTGGGAAAATATTTCATTCTGGTGCTTGTGCATACTTCTATATTTTATTGTAGGGATCCCTTGGGTGAATGCTTCATTTTGGTGCATGTTCCTACCAGGAACTGTTACTGAATGGTCGTTTGGGGAAATATTTAATTCTGGTCTTTTTCCGTACTTCAACATTTAATTGTAGGGGTCACTTTGGTAAATGTTTCATTTGGGTTCATGTATATACCAGGAACTGTTACTGAAGGGTTGTTTGGGGAAATAGTTAATTCTTGTGGTTGTGCATCCTTCAAGATTTTTATTGTAGGTGTCCCTTGGGTGAATGCTTTAATTTGGTGCATGTATATACCAACAACTGTTACAGAAGTGTCATTTTGAGGAAATGCTTCATGTTGGTGCTCGTGTGTACTGCAGCATTTTATTGCAGGGGTCCCCTTGGGTGATTGCTTCAGTTTGGTGCATGTTCTTACCAGGAACTGTTACTGAAGGGTTGTTTGAGGAAATAGTTAATTCTCCAATTTACTGTTTCCCTGTTAGAGTCTGGAGTTTACCATAAACTTCCAGAAATCTTCTCTGCCTTATCAGCATCATGTTTTCCTTGGTTGCCAGCTTCAGACCATCCCCATGTTGGCATCTGTGGCTACCCCCATGGCCCTCTCTCTCACTCCCTTTTTCCACTCTCTTCTTCCTATGGCTTCAGTCACAGACAGGGAATTTCATCAGGAACCTCAGGTTCATGGCTTCAACCCTCCCATGCTCCCAGTAGCCAGAATTGAGAAAGGAAAAGAGGGTTGTGTTTCTAGTTCATGACACCTTATTGCCCTACACCATGTGAAGGGGAGTGTATGTGTAACGTACAATACCTGTAAGTACTAAATGGTTTGATACACTGGCGGGACATTGGGCTGTCTTTGGGAGGAGATCCCTTAGGATGTTCTTCGTTTTTCACTGTTGCAGTCATCACACTTGGGTTATCTGCCTGCAGGTAGCCCTCAGTCGGCCCGAATACCAGAGTCTTGGGATTTCTGCGTTGGATGCTGTCACCTCTTCCATGATGTCAGGGATGTAAAACATGCAGCCGACGCCATTACATCAGCTTTTCTTGCCACGCGGGAGCCTGAAGCAGAAGCAGTTCACAAGTGCCGGTCGGCCGCTTCCTGAAATTTTTGTTTTTCGAGTTTCAAACCTGAAGTCTTCTAAAGCTAAGTACCCCGTTGGGGATCCTTTTTTCTTGCTTTAACCGATGTCAAAAAAAGTTAATTGTCTTGCCTGTGGAAAGCAAATACCTCACAGAGATTTTCATTCTTACTGCGTCACCTGTTTAGGCCCAGACCATGACGTCCCTCGCTGTTGGTTTTTTGCCTTGTTCAATGCCCAAACTATTCTTCGTCTGGCTATTTTTGTTGCTAAATTCTTTCGCTCTCGTTCACTGTATTCCGAAATGGCTTTGATAAGCCATCTGACTACTGATCTTCCGAAAAAATGCAAGTATAAAGACAGAGACAGACTGCATAGGTCCAAAACTGCTGACGACGCTTCCATTAAGCTAGTTGCCAGTCCACCGGTACTCAGTGAGGTGCTTTTGCAGCCCCTGTTACCCACTTCTTCAGATTCGCAGGCCTCTACTGAGACCCATTCGGAGTCCGGTATGCCGCAAGATGCTTCTTCGACTATAGTACCTGCAGATGTCTCTACCTTGGATGGGTCTGGAGCCGCTGTGCAGGCACCGGCTTCTGAGGGCGTATTCAGACTTTCCTTTGTTCATATTAAACCAACTACTTCATTAATGACTAAAACTACCGAATTTCTCAGGCCCAGAGTTTGCACTATGCCTAGGAAACCGACAACCAAAGTGCATTGTTTGAGGAACTAGTTAATTCTCCAATTTACTGTTTCCCTGTTAGAGTCTGGAGTTTACCATAAACTTCCAGAAATCTTCTCTGCCTTATCAGCATCATGTTTTCCTTGGTTGCCAGCTTCAGACCATCCCCATGTTGGCATCTGTGGCAACCCCCATGGCCTTCTCTCTCACACCCTTTTTCCAGTCTCTTCTTCCTATGGCTTCAGTCACAACCAGGGAATTTCATCAGGAACCTCAGGTTCATGGCTTCAACCCTCCCATGCTCCCAGTAGCCAGACTCCAATTGAGAAAGGAAAAGAGGGTTGTGTTTCTAGTTCATGACACCTTATTGCCCTACACCATGTGAAGGGGAGTGTATGTGTAACGTACAATATCTGTAAGTACTAAATGGTTTGATACACTGGCGGGACATTGGGCTATCTTTGGGAGGAGATCCCTTAGGATGTTCTTCGTTTTTCACTGTTGCAGTCATCACACTTGGGTTATCTGCCTGCAAGTAGCCCTCAGTCGGCTCGACTACCAGAGTCTTGGGATTTCTGTGTCGGATGCTGTCACCTCTTCCATGACGTCGAGGATGTAAAACATGCAGCCGACGCCATTACATCAGCTTTTCTTGCCACGCGGGAGCCTGAAGCAGAAGCAGTTCGCAAGTGCCGGTCGGCCGCTTCCTGAAATTTTCGTTTTTCGAGTTTCAAACCTGAAGTCTTCTAAAGCTAAGTACCCCATTGGGATCCTTTTTTCTTGCTCTAACCGATGTCAGAAAAGGTTAATTGTCTTGCCTGTGGAAAGCAAATACCCCACAGAGATTTTCATTCTTACTGCGTCACCTGTTTAGGTCCAGACCACGACGTCCCTCGCTGTCTGTTTTGTGCCTTGTTCAATGCCCAAACTATTCTTTGGGCTATTTTTGTTGCTAAATT
The DNA here is from genome assembly GCF_019279795.1 of Protopterus annectens. Lineage (NCBI taxonomy): Eukaryota > Metazoa > Chordata > Ceratodontiformes > Protopteridae > Protopterus > Protopterus annectens. The sequence goes on from NC_056733.1 coordinate 1,295,336,120, forward strand.
CTTTCGCTCTCGTTCACCGTATTCCGAAATGGCTTTGATAAGCCATCTGACTACTGATCTTCCGAAAAAATGCAAGTATAAAGACAGAGACAGACCGTATAGGTCCAAAACTGCCGACAAAGCTTCCATTAAGCTAGTTGCCAGTCCACCGGTACTCAGGCGCTTTCGCAGCCCCTGTTACCCACTTCTGCATATTCGCAGGCCTCTACTGAGACCCATTCAGAGTCCAGTATGCCGCGAGATGCTTTTTCGACTATGGTACCTGCGGATGTCTCTACCTTGGATAGGTCTGGAGCCGCTGTGCAGGCACCGGCTTCTGAGGGTGTATTCAGACCTTCCTTTGTTCATATTAAACCGACTACTTCATTAATGACTAAAACTACTGAATTTCTCAGGCCCAGAGTTTGCACTACGCCTAGGAAACTGACGACCAAAGTGCATTCTCAAGCTCCCATGCCACAGAAATAAATGCTTAGAATGGCTGAAGACCTTATTACTTTAATTAAGGGAACCCAGCCTTCCCCCTCTAAAAGACAAAGAATTGATTTTCCTTCTGATTCTACAGACCATAAGTCTGATGACTCTAATCCCTGTGATTACCATCACATACCCTTATCTCTACCCATGAGGACTGAGATGCAGAGGATTCCATTCCCTCTGCCCCCCCCCCCCCCCCGAGGAATTTTCTTTCGGTGAAACCTTGCATACCCTAAGAGAGCATTTTTGCTGGGAATGCCAGGACTACCCACAGTCCAAAAAGAGACTCTGGGAATATTTAGACTTGCCTCAGCATAGCTATACACCCTGTCCTGGATATTGTAGATGATGTCTTCATGGAATCCAGTCTTACCAGTGATACTTTGCCACCAGCTCCTAGAAAGCCTGACAGGTACTACAGAGTACCTGACTGTCACAAATTTATCTTTATATAGACGGCAACCCACCGTCCGCTAGGTTTATAGTTAACAGCGGAAAGAACACTGCTCGGACTGGTTAGAAACTTTAATAATAAAACATCTCAATAAAAACAACTTGGTTAAGCGCTTTCATCTGCGCAAAATGCAGACTTCATCAGAACATTTTTATTGAGATGTTTTATTATTAAAGTTTTTAACCAGTCCAAGCCGTGTTCTTTCCACTGTTAACTATAAACCTAGCGGACGGTGTGTTGCCGTCTATATACTGTAATTCTGGTGTTGTTGAGCTGCAGTGGTTCGAACAAATTTATCTTTAAAAATCCCACTGCGGATCCAGAAACCATTTCCCAGGGACCTAAAAGTATTAAGGCTACTACAGCCAAAAACCCTACCCCTTCAGACAGGGATTCTAGGGTTTAGACAGATGGGGTAAGGTGGTATATACCTCTGCAACTCTTGCCATCAGGGCTTTAAATTGCCAGTTTCACATGTTGAAGTACCAGCAGTATATTATGGAACTAATTAAACAAAAAAAAATGTTGTTGATCCCTGATTGTGCAGAAAATAAATACTTACAAGAGTTAATGCATTAGGCAAACCAAGTTGGTAAACATACTTTGCAGTGTGGTTTTGATGCCTTATGAGCATCTTGCAAGGCTGCTGTCACTGGGTCTGTTCTGAGAAGGCATGCTTGGCTGATGGAACGAATCTTGCCAGACCATGTCAAAGCAAAATTTCTAGATGCTCCATTAAACCAAGAATGTTTGGCTCAAAAGCAGAAGTTGTTCTTAAAAAGATGGAGGAAAAAGCTAAATCTATGCAAACTAATAAAGATTTCTTACAGGTAAAGCCACCTAGATTCAGTAGGCATTGGCCTTCAAAAAACTGGTCCTTTCCAGTCCCTCCCAGACATTCTCAGTCCAAAGCCAGGGGCAACAGACCACAAAGACTACAGTCTCAAGGTATGCACAGATCTAAACAATGGAGTGCTCCCTCCTCAAAAACAGGGAAGTGGTAAGCCATTCCCTTATGGAAAAAGTTCACAATGACTTGTCCTTCATCCTTCCCAGCCATGCCCAAGTACTTGTACCCCTAGGAGGAAAAGTCGCCCTACATGCAAAAAACTGGGAATATATTACTCAGGACCGATAGGTCTTAAACATTGTATCCCAGGGATACAGATTCTACTTCCACTCACTGCCAACCCCAAGCGGATTGCCAGACCTTCCTCCAAACCAGTGGGCAGAGGCCCAAAAGCAAGTACTTTCTCTTCTCCGTATCAAGGCTATTCAACCTGTTCCAACAGAGCAAAGGGGACAGGGTTTCTACTCCAGACTGTTCCTGGTGCCCAGAAAAGAGAACTCTTGGCGCCCTATTCTGGATCTGTCAACTCTCAACTCCTTCCTGGGGGTACCAAAATTCAAAAATACTTACACTCCAGAAGCTGCTTCCTATGCTAGCCAAGGACTCCTGGCTAGTCACCCTAGACTTAAAAGAAGCTTATCTGCACATCCCCATAAGGGAATCTTGCAGGAAATATCTACGTTTCAGGGCAGGCTCTATGCACTATCAGATGTCCTTCAAGGATGCATCTGCAGTCCTAACATATGGGTTGTCCTGCCTCAGGCAGCCCTTCGGTCGGCCGGATTCCAAAGTCTGGGTCTGGCCTCGGCTGATGTCGCACTTCACCCGACGTCACAGCTGCTGGGGTATAAAGGCATCAGCCGACGCCATTTTCCTCTGTCTTTCTTGCCGCGTAGTGCCCGAAGCAGAAGCTGTTCGCAAGTGCCGGTCGGTCAGATCCAGAGATTTCTACTACCGAAGACTTCTAAAAAGCTAAGTACCCCGTTGGGGACTCTTTCTTGCCTCAGCCGATGTCAGAAAAAGTAAATAATTGTTTAACTTGTGGGAGACAAATACCTCATAAGGATTTCCACTCTTACTGCCTTCCTTGCTTAGGCCCAGACCACGACGTATCAGCTTGTCTAGCCTGTGCTTCCTTCAACCGACGGACACTTAGACGTCGGTAGGAGTTTGCAGAGGAGTTTTTTGGTCCCGCTTTTGCTTACAAAATGCCGTTGGAGACTCCGACTACACAATTAGCTAAAAAGCACAAGGAAAAGGACCGACACTCGCGGCCCGCGGTTTCGGCTGAAACCACGGTCAGGCCAACCGCAAGTGTCTCGGTTTCGGCCGAAACAGAGTCCTCGGTTCTTCCTTCGGCCGAAAGCATGCCTCCGATAGCCGAGGCCTCACAGAGCATGGCTGAATCTGCTACTGAATTTACTGCTATTGAAGCAGGCACCCAGAACTTGTCAGACACTATTCCTTTAGAAATATCTACCCCTGCACGTGGGGCTGCTAGACCCCCTGCTTCTATGTCTATCAAGGCTTTTGCCAGGGCTAAAGCAGCTAAATCTTCTAAGGCCTTACCTGCTAAAACTCCCTCACATAGGCCTACCTCTAGTTCCCAAATACTCAGCCTGGCTGAGGATCTCATTTCTTTGATCAGGGGATCCCAACCTCACCCAGACAGGGCCTCTCAGCCCCCTCCAGATAAGAGGCCTAGGACTGAACCCCCGGAACCTGTCTCTACAGACTATTCCTCGGATGACTCAGACATTTCAGACCCTCAGGAAGGCCCATATTCTCCTTATGAGGATTCCTTCTGCTTCTCCTCCTGAAGAATTTTCTTTTGGGGAAACCTTACATGCTATGAGGGAACACTTCCAATGGCAGGGCCAGGATTTTTCAGATTCAAGGAAAAGGCTAAGGACTTTTTTACACTTACCACAGCATAGGCCTTTAGCCATTCCTCCAGTACTAACAGTCATTGATGATGCATATAATGATGCCTGTACTACCCCTGATTCTCTTCCTCCGGCCCCTGCCAAGCCTGACAGATATTACAGGGTCCCGGACACACACTACCATTTGTATAAGGCTCCTGTTGCAGACCCTGAAACCATTTCACAGGGCCCTAAAGGTGTGGCAGCTGCTTCTGCCAAAAACCCTCTTCCCTCTAAAAGGGAATCTAGAGCATTAGAGAGATGGGGTAAAAAGATTTATACTTCTGCTACTCTTTCGGCCAGGGCCTTAAACTGTCAATTTCACATGATTCAGTACCAGGAATTTTTGTTAGACCAGCTAAATAAAAAAACTGTCCTCTCCTGAACCTATAGACCGCAAGTCCCTTCAGGATTTGGTACATAACTCTCAGCAGGTCAGTAACCATTTCTTAAAATGTGGCTATGATGCACTGGAGGCTTCCTTTAGATCAGCTATGACTGGAACAGTGATTCAAAGGCATGCCTGGTTAAAAGAACAATCCTTACCAGACCATGTTAAGTCAAAACTCCTAGATGCTCCCATGGAGAAACAAAGTTTGTTTGGCTCCCCTGCACAGGAGGTTCTAAAGGAGGTGGAAGAAAAAGCAAAATCTGTCCAAACAGTCAAGGATTTCTTACAGGTACAACCTCCGAGGTTTAGCAGAAATTGGCCTTCGAAGAATTGGTCCTTTCCAGACAGCTCCAGAGCACAGAGAGGAAGAAATAGACGCCCAAGAGGCAGAGGTCAATCTAGGGGTGCCTACAGGGGACGTCAGTGGCAACCTACCAACCAGAGAAGTACTGCCACAGATTCAACTACAACCACTTCCACAGGGCAGACACAATGACTTTGCTCTGGTTCCGCCTACCAGGGAACAACTGGAAGCTCCCTTGGGCGGAAAGCTAGCCTTATTTTCCGACAACTGGCATTACATTACAGGAGACAAATGGACTTTACAAACAATAGACAAGGGCTACAGGTTTCACTTCCACACTCTACCAAAAAAGAGGGGAATGCCAAACCTACCACCAAGCCAAAAAACAGACGCTCTAAGACAAATCAACAAATTGCTAAGGATGAGAACTATAGAAAAGGTGCCACCTATGGAACAAGGCCAAGGATTTTACTCCAGGCTTTTCCTTGTACCAAGAAAAGAAAATCAATGGAGACCTATTCTCGACTTGTCCGCACTAAACACATACCTCATTGTTCCAAAATTCAAAATGCTGACCCTCCAGCAGCTTCTTCCCATGCTGGGCAAGGAGTCTTGGCTGGTGACTCTAGATCTCAAGGAGGCATACCTGCACGTCCCTATACGACCAGATTGCAGAAGACACCTCAGATTTCTTGCAGGATCAGAGCATTATCAATTCTCAGCATTGCCCTTTGGCTTATCTACTGCGCCCAGAGTATTCACGAAATGTCTGGCATCAGTAATTGCTCATTGCAGGCTTCAGGGAATTCAAATTTACCCATACCTGGACGACTGCCTAATACAAGCGGACAACAAGGCAAAATTAACAAAAGATTTGGAAAATGTCATACAACTGTTGCAAGTCTTGGGATACACAGTCAACATGCAAAAGTCGAGACTAGTACCATCCCAAAGGATAACATTCTTGGGTGCAGAACTGGACACATCAACTCAGATGGCTTTTCTCACAGAAGAAAAACAAAAGCAACTACCAGTCTACTTCATGACATTAACAAAACAAACTCAGCTTACTGCAAGGAAAGTCCTGCAAGCCCTGGGTTACATGGCATCCTGCATAATATTGATTCCGCATGCCAGGCTGCATATGAGAAAGTTACAATGGTACCTAAGGAATGTATGGTCTCAACACAAGCACAGTCTAGAAGCCCAGATTCCAATAATTCCATGCCTGAAGCAAGAATTCCTGTGGTGGGCTCAGGCCTGTCAGTTGAACAGAGGATTGCCTTTCCACAAACCTCATCCAAGCCAGACCATCACCACGGACGCCTCAGACCTAGGCTGGGGGGCACACATGGTGGACAAATGTATACAAGGCCTATGGACCCAAGACCAGCTGAATCTACACATAAATCTAAAGGAGATGCTGGCAGTGAAACATGCGATCCAGGCATTCAGACAACTCCTTCAACAGGGTCATCTGCTGATAAGGACGGACAATACCACAGTCATGTGGTACATCAACAAACAGGGAGGTACACACTCATATCCTCTATGCCGGATGGCAATGGACCTGTGGAATGTGGCCCTGAATCTCAACATTCAACTTCAGGCCAGATTTGTACCAGGAAAAGAAAATTCTCTAGCAGACACCTTAAGCAGAACTACCACGGATGCTCACGAATGGATGCTGCATCCAGATATATTCAAAGCCATAACAAAGAAATGGGGACTACCAGAAATAGACCTGTTCGCCTCCCCACACAACCACCAATTGAAAAAATTCTGCACAAGAGCATACCACCCACTTGCTTGGAGGGTGGACTCCCTTTCCTTCAGCTGGAAAAACCTGACCGCATATGCATTCCCACCTCTTCCTTTGATGTACCAAGTCCTACTGAAGATCAGAGAGGATCAGCCAAGGGTAATCCTGATAGCTCCAGACTGGCCGAGGCAGCATTGGTACCCGCTACTGAGAAGCATGTCTCGGACACACGCATGGCATCTACCTCTATGTCCCTTACTTCTAACACAGAACAACTACAAGATCCTACATCCAAACTTGAAAACACTGCAGCTAGCTGCTTGGAATATTGCATAAAACAAAATAACCCAGATTTATCTCAGAGGGTTAAGGACATTATCCTGGAGGCACGCAGACCCTCCACAAGGAAAACTTATTCAGCCAAGTGGAAAAGATACCTCATTTGGAGTGCAGCAAAGGGAGAAAATGTCTCATTGGCAAACATAGCACACATCCTGGAATACTTAGCAGAACTGTTCCACAATGGCCTGTCTTACTCCTCCATTAACATTCATGCATCAGCAATTTCAGCAGAATACAACATGGATCCTCCTGTCTTCTCTCATCCTCTACTCAGGTAGTTCTTGAGAGGAATCAAAAATGTAAAACCTCCAAGGAAACCACCTTTACCTACATGGGATCTCAACTTTGTGCTATTAAAGTTAACACTTCCCCCTTTTGAACCAGCAGCAACAGCAGAAGTACAGTTCTTGTCTTGGAAAACTGCTTTCCTGCTAGCAATCACTTCAGCAAGAAAGGTATCTGAGTTACAGGCATTAATGGCAGTACAACCTTTCCTTATCTTCCATCAGGATAGAGTCTCTCTGAGAACTAACCCTACCTTTATGCCAAAAGTGGTCTCCAGAGTTTCATTGAACCAAGCGATTCATTTACCTACATTCTTCCCCAACCCACAGAACAGGGGGGAAAGACTGCTACATACCTTGGATGTGCACAGACAATTTCGCTACTATCTGGACAGAACTAAGACCAGCAGAAAAACTGACCAGCTTCTGGTAGCATATGCAACAGGAATGCAAGGAAAAGCAATTTCAAAATAGACAATCTCAAAATGGATAGGAAATTGTATTCAATTTTGTTACTCTTTTCATGGAAAGACAACTCCTGAAAATATCAGACCTCATTCCACAAGAGCTACAGCCACCACTACAGCTTTCCTACGAGGAGTGGCTACCAAAGACATTTTAGAAGCTGCTACTTGGAGCTCCATGCATACATTTGCCAAGCATTATAATCTTCCCTTATACTCTAGATCCCGAGCAGGTTTTGCAACTGCTGTTTTGCAAGGGATCTTAACTACACCATCTTTATCTTAGTGCCTCCTCCCCCAGTTTGGCTATGGTATTCTACCCATATGTTAGGACTTCAGATGCATCCTTGAAGGACATAGTACAGTTTTGTACCTACCATAAATGTAGATGTCCGATAGGTATGCATCTGCAGTCAGGATTACCCACCCTCCTTCCCCTCTGTGGTATTCCTAGGTTATTTACCTCTCTTTTAGCTAGCTGGGGGAATCTATTGTGGTGTATTTGTTTGCATATATGTATATATATATATATATATATATATATATATATATATATATATATATATTGTTTGCTCTCTACTGTTTGGAATTATTTGCATTTATCCAAATTTAGCCTTCCTAGAGGGCACCTGGCATCTGGGGCAAGAAACACTGAGGAAAATGGCGTCGGCTGATGCCTTTATACCCCAGCAGCTGTGACGTCGGGTGAAGTGCGACATCAGCCGAGGCCAGACCCAGACTTTGGAATCCGGCCGACCGAAGGGCTGCCTGAGGCAGGACAACCCATATGTTAGGACTGCAGATGCATACCTATCGGACATCTACATTTATGGTAGGTACAAAACTGTACTTTCTCTGCACTTCCCTTTGGCTTATCTACAGCGCCCAGGGTATTCACAAAGTGCCTGGCTCCAGCCATTGCATACTGCAGGCAGAGAAATATTCAAATTTACCCATACTTGGACGATTGCCTGATTCAGGCGAACAGTCAGAAATTGCTGCTTCAGCACCTGACGTTTGTAAAAAGACTCCTAACTTCTCTGGGGTATACCATCAACAAAAAAAAAATCGCATCTGGTACCCAACCAAAAGATTGTATTTCTGGGAGCAAGCTTGAACACAGCTTCCCGGATGGCATTCTTCACTCCAGAAAAGCATGTTTATTTGACAAATTACTTCAAACCACTGGCCACCCAAACCCAGCTATCTGCAAGAAAAATACTCCAAGCCGTACCGTTCATGGCCTCGTGCATTCTACTAATTCCATATGCAAGACTGCATATGAAGAAACTTCAATGGTACTTTAAAAAGTCTCTGGTGTCAACATTCTCAGGACCTGGAAACAGTGATTCCTATCATTCCTTGCCTAAGGGTAGAGTTCCTTTGGTGGGCAGAGGCTTGAAACCACAACAAGGGACTCCCTTTCACTCAACCCCCCCCCGCTGCCTAAACCCTGACAGCAGATGCATCAGACTATGCATGGTGGGCTCACATGGCAGGCAAGTGGAGCCCAGGACAAATTCACCTGCATATCAATCAAAAATAAACGTTAGCTGTACAGAATGCACTGACAGCCTTCAAATAACTTATCCTGCCAGGACAACTCTTGATAAAGACAGACAACACCACAGTTATGTGGTACATAAACAGGCAGGGGGGAATTCATTCCTACCCACTCTGCAGGTTAGCCATGGGCTCTGTGGAACACAGCCTTGAGCTGTCAAGTGCACCTGCAAGCTCAATTTCTGCCAGGCAAATAAAATTCACTGGCAGACTTGAGCAGAAATCTAATGGACCCACACAAGTGGAAACTGGAACCCAACTCATTCGACCTTCTAATACACAGGTGGGCGACACCAGAAGTGGACCTCTTTGCTTCCCCCCAAAACCATCAACTGAGCAAATTTTGCATCAGAATTCCCCACATCCAAGCATGGAAAGTGGATGCCCTATCCTTTACATGGGAAAACCTCTCAATCTATGCCTTTCCCCCTCTGCCCCTCCTTTCAAAAGTACTACTCAAGATCAAGCAGGACAGGCCAAGGACAATCCTTATTGCACCAGACTGGCCACGCCAGCACTGGTACCCACTCCTATGCAGTCTGACAGCAGTGCCACCCTGGCACCTACATCAGACCCCCCTCTCTGCTGTCCCAGCAGGAGGGACAGATTTTGCATTCTCAGCTGCAAACCCTGAACCTGGCAGCCTGGCTTATTCCCTGAATAAATCACCAGCAACCCTCAGCAAACAGGTGCTGGATGTTATCCTTGAGGCCAGGAGGCCTAGTACTAGGAAATCCTGTTCAGCAAAGTGGAAAAGATACTGTTCTTGGAACCAGTCTCAAGGAAAGGACACAGCCGTGCCTACCTTACCTCAAATCCTAGATTAATTAGCAGCACTGCTCCACAAAGGCCTATCCTTCTCGTCAGTTAAGATTCATGCCTCTGCCATCTCAGCAAATTACAATACTGAGCCACCCCTCTTCTCTCACCCTCTGATCAAACAGTTCCTGAGAGGAGCTAACAATTTAAGACCCCCAAGGAGAGCTGCCACTCCTGCATGGGACCTTAACTTTGTACTAGAGAAGCTCACGTTCCCCCCCTTTTGAGCCTGCTGCTACAGCAGAGTTAAAATTCCTCTCTTGGAAAACAGCCTTACTTATAGCCATCACTTCAGCAATAAGAGTGTCCGAGTTACAGGCCTTTGTCTGTGGAACCCTTCATTATCTTCCATGCGGACAGGGTTTCCCTCAGGACTAACCCATCATTTATGCCCAAGGTGAAATCAGTGTGGCTTTAAACCAATCCATCCATTTACCAACCTTTTTTCCTAATCCTCAGAATAAAGGGGAAAGGATCCTGCACTGCTTGGACATGCACAGACAGCTCAGGTTCTACCTTGACAGGACTAAACTTTTCAGAAAATCTGACCAGCTGCTAGTCAGCTTTGCTACAGGGGCAGAGGTCAAGGCCATTTCAAAGCAAACCATTTCTAAATGGATAGCACACTGCATCCATTTCTGCTACAAACACCATGGAAAACCTATCCCACAGTGGATCAGACCTCATTCCACTAGGGCTACCTCAATCTCTACAGCATTTCTCAGCGGAGTCCCTACCAGGGATGTCCTGAAAGCTGCAACCTGGAGGTCTGTACACACCTTCACCAAGCATTACCACTTGCCTCTCTTTTCTAAATCCAGAGCTGGATTTGCCACGGCAGTCTTACAAGGCCTGCTAGCCAGCCCTAATACTTCTTGACTGCCTCCACCCTTCCTCAGCTTTGGGAATTAACCCAAGTGTGATGACTGCAACAGTGAATCATGAAGAACATAGTACAGTTGTGTACACTTACCATACATGTAGAAGTTAGAGTGTATTCACTGTTGCAGTCCTGGTTACTCTCCCTCCAGCCCCCTGTCTTTTCTATACTTTCTACCTATCCTCTTTTTAGGCCATAACTTATGGCAGTGGTATTTACTTTTTACTGGAGGTATTCCACACCATGTGATTGCTTCCTATTTTGGGGGTTCCTAACATCTGGGGCAAGGAAAACTGATGAAATGGCGTCGGCTGCATGTTTTATACCCCTGATGACCTGACGTCATCCACCGCAGAAATCCTAGGACTCTGGTATTCGGACCGACTGAGGGCTGCCTGCAGGCCGATAACCCAAATGTGATGACTGCAACAGTGAATACACTCTAACATCTACAGTTATGGTAAGTGTACACAACTATACTTTATGAATACTACAGTAGTGAAGAGACGGACATCTACTCTTATGATAAATTGTAACACAACTGTACTTTTGCGGTGCCATGGCCTAATTTCCCTTGGTATGAATATCTCTTCGTGTCTCCCTTAAAGTGTCCACTGACCTACTGAGTCTAACCAATTGGTTTGGAAGTGAAATGCATGGGAATGTTTGTACTTAACCACAGTATTTTGTGATGTAGACAAAGAATTGTAATACGAGTCATTCCTCGTTGCTTGGTACCTTGCTAACAAATGGGTGGGAGGAAGGGCTCAGTAATAACTGTTATACTATTTTTGTGGAGTAACTGAATGACTATGGCCTTCTCCTAACAGATTGTAATGACTCGTTACATAACAGCTGCAGGAGGTAATATAATGAAAGCCTACTCAACAGGCAATTATCACCTGTGTCTGAGCATGCACAACTTTGCAAGTCATTAGCATAGTGCAGTTACAATATAGCACTGAGTCATTATCCCTTTTCAGGCAAAACTGTCAGCAGCTCTCACAGTTATTTACATAAGCAGAAGTCATCACATTGATGAATGCACAAGTTAGATTTGACTTTTTCCCCACTTGTAGTCATTGGAATAAACCCCTCCCCCCAACACCACTTTCATGTCTGTAATTTGTACAATTTCAAGAAAAGTAAGAAATGTACAAGGCAAAATGAGGACATCCTGCGAAAATCAGGACACTTTAGAATTATGACAGGGATACATTTTCAATTTGGTGTTTTTACATGAGAACATTGCTGGAATAAGAGCATTTGTGGTAGACTGTATGAAGGATATATATATATATATATATATATATATATATATATATATATATATATATATATATATATATATATATATATATATATTATTAATGAGTGCCTTGCATCCTCTGATTTGCCAAAAAAATCACAAATTGTTTTACTTATAAGGCAATGACCATACCAAACTCAATAGTAGTCTTTATTTGAGACTATCCTGCACTGTATTTCCTGTGCTTGTGAAATGTGAAGTCATTTTGTTGAGTTACTGATTATAGTCTTGTTGTTTATTATTAAATATATGTATACCTACCTTTGTGGGTGATATCTGTGAGGCATTTCCGGCTATTAGAGTACTTGCCTATCCGGTGAGCTACCCAGGGTCTAAGGTAGCTGGGCACAGACAACTTCTGAATCATAAATCTGTTTTCATTGAGTGACTGTATTGCTGTGTTTAGCAAATGTCTATCACTATTTCTCCTATTAAATTTAAAATTTTAGTTTTGCATTCAGTCTGTATGTATATATATATATATCCAAAAAAAGAGAATCCAATGTATCACGGAAGTCTAAAAAACAGACAGTTTATTAGAGTAAACGTAAAGCGCTTTTCGTCGCTCAAAATTTGAGCAACTTCTTCAGACATTTTAAATTAATTCAGTTAACTGTTTATATATACACTCACGTCACTATACTTGATTGTTAATTAACAGTTTAAAACAACAGTGCAGTAAAATTTCATTACTAAAACATACATTCACAACTCAAAGCAGCCACACTAAATATTTATACTAAATATTTAGTATTACATCTGTATAAATGTACTATTACACACTGGATGTTACTAGTTTGTTCCAAATATTCCAAAAAGAATAAAATAGACTTGTAAACCAACAAATAAACTACTAGTGGTAAAAGAAGAAAGAACTATGTATATTGTGTATATATATGAGTATATCAAGTAATTATTATTGTAAAATATGATATATAGTAAACATAGAATATGTCGAAAATGTTTTTTTAAAAATATATAATAATAATTTTAAACTATGTTTTATATATGTATTTTATTTTATTGTATTATTTTATCATATTTCTCAAATAAAATGTGTAGTATATGATGCACTCATTGAAAAACTCTCTAGAAAAACTCTGTAAATAATCATTAGATACATAGTCCAATTTTAAATATTAAATATAAGTGATTAGTACAAGAATACCAAGTCAAAACATAATATTAATAAAATAGACAAACATAGAACACATATATAATAAATATATTAATGTATTTTATAATAAACATTTACTAATGGAAAGAGCTTGTATACCATTAATATATTACAAATGAGAAAAAGTTAAGAAAAAATTAAGAAAAAAATAATTAAAACTAAAAGTCTAAAAGGTAGTTGTATTTGTATTAATTTCAATTTATATTGTTAATTTTATTAGTGTTACCTATTTAGACTCCTTAATTTTAGTAAGCAACTAATGTTGCAGTGGTCATTTAAGCCCGGATAAGCAAAAGCATTTGTACGCCACTGCCAAGTTAGTTCTCGCTCCTCTAAAAGTAAGTTGTATGGTCCACCTCTCAAGTTTGTCTGGATTTGATCCAGTGCCATA